>NC_137763.1:1627033-1734646 GCF_963264785.1 Psittacula echo
TTAAGCCCCTCCCCTTTTAACACCGCCCCTCCCCCATCAGCATCACAGCTTCTATGACTTCATCGTCACCAAGGCGCGGGGGAAGAGCGGTGAGTGACGTCATCAGTGCCCCCCCGCCCCCCAAGTGCCCTCCATGACCCCCCCACTGCCCCCCAAGTGCCCTCCATAACTCCCCCTCTGCCCCACAAGTGCCCTCCATAACCCCCCCACTGCCCCCCAAGTGCCCTCCATAACCCCCCCTCTGCCCCACAAGTGCCCTCCATAACACCCCCTCTAAATACCCCCCATAACCTCCCTCTCCCCCACTGACCCCCCATGTCCGGCGGGGGGGATGTGGGTGTGGCTTAGCGATGACATCACCCCCATGACATCACCATGACGTCACCCTCCCCATAGGCCCCCTCTTCAACTTCGACGTCCACGACGACGTCCGGCTCCTGAGCGACGCCACCGTGGAGAAGGACGAGGTGAGGCCGCCCCCCCCCCCCCGCCCCGCCTCCATTCCCCCCCCCAGTGTGACGTCACAATCCCCCCCCCGCGGTGACGTCACGCCCCCCCCGATGACGTCACGCAGTCGCACGCCGGGAAGGTGGTGCTGCGGAGCTGGTACGAGAAGAACAAGCACATCTTCCCCGCCAGCCGCTGGGAGCCCTACGACCCCGAGAAGAGGTGGGACAAGTACACGGTGAGCGCGGGGGCGGGGCTAAAGCGGCAAGGGGGCGGGGCCAAAGCGGCAAGGGGGCGGGGCTAAAGCGGCAAGGGGGCGGGGCTAAAGCGAGGGGAGGGGCCTGAAAGAAGGGAAGGGTTTCAGGACGAGGTGGAGCTAAAGGGGACGGGGCTTTAAGGAGGGTGAGGCTAAAAGGGAGGTGGGAGGGGCTAAAGGGGGAGGGGTTTTGAAGGTAGAGGCGCTTAGGGGAGGGGCTAAGGGGGCGGGGCTTGAAAGGAGGGAGGGGCTTGAGGAGGCGGGGCTAACGGGAAGGGAGGGGCGTGGGAGGCGCTAAAGGGGGCGGGGCTTGGGGAAGGGGAGGGGCTTAAGGATGAAGCAAGGCTGAAGGGAGGGAGGAGCTTAAAGTAGGAGGGGCTTAAGGAAGAGGTGGAGGTAAAATGGGGGGGCTAAAGGGGGCGGGGCGTGAGGAAGAGGCGGGGCTACGGGGATGGGAGGGGCTTAAGGAAGGGGGCTCGAAGAGGGAGGGGCTTAAGAGAAAGGGGGCGGAGCCGCAGGCACCACAACTCCCTCCCCCCCCCCCTTCTTTCCCCCCAGATCCGATGAGCGCCGGCAAGGGGGGGCTGGGCCCCTCCCCCCACCTCCTGCCCCCCAAGGGGTGGGGCTGGCATGGGGGGAGGGGCGCCCCTCCCCCCACTGCTCTGTTCAAGGCGGGAATAAAAACCCCGGGGTTTCAGCCCAAATCCGGTGCCTTTATTGGGGGGGGGGGGGGGGGGGGGGGGGGGAGGAACCGGGGGGGTCGCAGTCAAGAAACGGCCGCGTTTTGCCCCCATTCAGCTTTGGGGGGGGGGGGGGGGAGGGGAAGCGGGGGAGGGGCCGGCCCCTCCCCCCCGAAGCGCTCGATGGTTTCCAGGACCAGGCCCAGCAGCTCCAGGAAGGTCGTGACCCCCCCCCGCAGCCCCCGCGCCCCCGGCGCCAACCAACGCCTATGGGGGGGGGGGGGGGAGCCAGGTCAAGCTGCCCCCATCTGCCCCCCCCTTCCCACCCCCATGTGCCCCCTTCCCCCCCCCATCTGCCCCCCCTTCCCCCCCATCTGCCCCCCTTCTTCCCACCCACCATGTGCCCCCCTTCCCACCCCCATGTGCCCTCTTTCCACCCCCCATGTTCCCCCCCATGCCCATCTGCCCCCCCCTTCCCATTTGCCCCCCCTTCCCCCCATTTGCCCCCCTTCTTTCCACCCTTCATGTGCCCCCTTCCCACCCCCATGTTCCCCCCCATGCCCATCTGCCCCCCCTTCTCATGTGCCCCCTTTCCCCCCATTTGCCCCTCTTCCCCCCCCCATCTGCCCCCCTTCCCCCCATTTGCCCCCCTTCTTTCCACCCCCCCATCTGCCCCCCTTCCCCCCATTTGCCCCCCCTTTCCCCCCCCCACTCACACGTGGAGCTCAGCCCCCGAGCGCTCCAGCTCCGCCCGGGCCCCCCCGCGGCCCCCCCCGCCCTGGGGGGGGTTCAGGTCCGGCTTCAGCGCCCCCAGAGCCACTTGGGCCACGCGGGGCGAGGGCAGCGGCAAACGGAGGCGGCTGCGGGGGGGTCAAGGAGCAGCGGGGGGGGGAGGCACCAACCCCCCCTTTAACCCCCCGACCCTCAACTGCCCCCCCAAAACCACCCCCTCGCCCCCTTTAACCCCCCCTAGGACCCACACTTGCCCCCCCAGACCCCCCCCTTTAACCCCCCCTTGGACCCTCAATTGCCCCCCCCCCAAAACCACCTCTTTGCCCCCTTTAAGTCCCCCCTAGGACCCCCAGTAGGACCCCCAATTGCCCCCCCAAACCACCCCTTTGCCCCCTTTAACCCCCCCTAGCACCCACAATTGCCCCCTCAGACCCCTCCAGAACCACCCCCCTTAAGACCCCCAATTGCCCCTCATTTGCCCCCCCCCAAAACCACTCCTTTGCCCCCTTTAACCCCCCCGGACCCTTAATTGCCCCCCCCAAAACCACCCCCCCCACCTTAACACCCCCTTAGGACCCCCAATTCCCCACCCCCTTTAACCCCCTTTGGGACCCTCAAACGCCCCCCCCCCCCCCCCAAAGCACCCCCTTAACCCCCCCTTTGTGCCCCCCCCTCCCCATTGCCCCCCCCCCGTTAACGCGGATACAGCTCCAACCCCTCCATGTCCGCCGCCATCTTGGCTCCTCCAGGCCTCGCCCACTTCCGGTCCGCCCCGCGCCGCTCTGCCCCCTCGTCTCGCTGGTGGCGGCCGGCGCCGCTCCGGCCTCTCGCTCCTCCCGGTGCCGCCGGTGCCGCCATGTTGGTAACGGTGAAGGCGCTGCAGGGCCGCGAGTGCAGCATCGAGGTGGGGGGGAACGGGAGGAGGAGGAGGAGGAGGACGAGGAGGAGGAGGGGGGGAGCGGCGGGGGGGGGGGGGGGTGTCATAGAGAGGAGCCGCTCTAGGCCCAAGCAGGAGGGTGGGAGGACCCCTATGGGGGGGGCGCAGGGCCCCCGATGGGGGTTTTGGGGTGATTGGGGGTGGTTTTGGGGTAGTTTTGGGGTGATTTGGGGTGATTTGGGGTGTTTCTGGGTGTTTTCGGGTGGTTTGGGGGTATTTTAGGGTGTTTCGGGGTGATGTTGGGGCGTTTTGCAGTGGTTTTGGGGTGGTTTTGGGGTGATTTGGGGGGGTTTCGAGTGTTTGGGGATGAATCTGGGTGTTTCTGGGGGGGTTTCGGGGGTATTTCGGGTGTTCCGGGGTGGTTTGGGGGGGTTTCGGGGGTATTTCGGGTGTTCTGGGGGGGTTTTGGGGGGGTTTCGGGGGTATTTCGGGTGTCCCGGGGTGGTTTGGGGGGGTTTCGGGGGTATTTCGGGTGTTCTGGGGGGGTTTTGGGGGGTTTCGGGAGTATTTCGGGTGTTCCGGGGTGGTTTTGGGGGGTTTTGGGGGTATTTCGGGTGTTCCGGGGTGGTTTTGGGGGGTTTCGGGGGTATTTCGGGTGTTCTGGGGTGGTTTTGGGGGGTTCGGGGGTATTTCGGGTGTTCCGGGGTGGTTTTGGGGGGTTTCAGGGGTATTTCGGGTGTTCCGGGGTGGTTTTGGGGGGTTTCGGGGGTATTTCGGGTGTTCTGGGGGGGTTTCGGGGGGTTTTGGGGGTATTTCGGGTGTTCCGGGGTGGTTTTGGGGGGGTTTCGGGGGTATTTCGGGTGTTCCGGGGTGGTTTTGGGGGGGTTTCGGGGGTATTTCGGGTGTTCCGGGGTGGTTTGGGGGGTTTCGGGGGTATTTCGGGTGTTCCGGGGGGTTTTGGGGGGGTTCGGGGGTATTTCGGGTGTTCTGGGGTGGTTTTGGGGGGTTTCGGGGGTATTTCGGGTGTTCCGGGGTGGTTTTGGGGGGGTTTCGGGGGTATTTCGGGTGTTTCCGGGGTGGTTTTGGGGGGTTTCGGGGGGTATTTCGGGTGTTCCGGGGTGGTTTGGGGGGGTTTCGGGGGTATTTCGGGTGTTCCGGGGGGTTTTGGGGGGGTTCGGGGGTATTTCGGGTGTTCTGGGGTGGTTTTGGGGGGTTTCGGGGGTATTTCGGGTGTTCTGGGGTGGTTTTGGGGGTTTCGGGGGTATTTCGGGTGTTCTGGGGTGGTTTTGGGGGGTTTTGGGGGTATTTTGGGTGTTCTGGGGTGGTTTTGGGGGGTTTCGGGGGTATTTCGGGTGTTCCGGGGTGGTTTTGGGGGGTTTCGGGGGTATTTCGGGTGTTCTGGGGTGGTTTTGGGGGGTTTTGGGGGTATTTCGGGTGTTCTGGGGGGGTTTTGGGGGGTTTTGGGGGTATTTCGGGTGTTCTGGGGGGGTTTTTGGTTTTCTGTGATATTTTGGGGGATTTTGGGTGTTTTCCGCTGGTTTTGGGCTCATCCCGGGTGGTTCTGCTCCCCCCCCCAGGTGTCCCCGCACGAGGACGTGGCCGCGCTCAGGCTCTTGGTGGCCGAGAGGCTCAGGTGCCGGTGGAGCAGCAGCGGCTCCTGTACAGGGGAAGGCCCTGGCCGGTGAGGGCGTCAATGGGGGCAATGGGGGCAATGGGGGCAATGGGGTCAATGGGGGCAATGGGGAGCAATGGGGGCAATGGGGACAATGGGGGTAATGGGGGTAATGGGGTCAATGGGGGCAATGGGGAGCAATGGGGGCAATGGGGGCAATGGGGGTAATGGGGTCAATGGGGTCAATGGGGAGCAATGGGGGCAATGGGGGCAATGGGGACAATGGGGGTAATGGGGGTAATGGGGGTCAATGGGGGCAATGGGGGTGATGGGGGAATGGGGGGAATGGAGGCAATGGGGGTGATGGGGGGGCTGGAAGGGGTTGTGGGGGATAGAGGGGGTTTGGGTGGATTAAAGGGGTTTTGGGTGGATTAAAGGGGGTTTTGGGTGGATTAAAGGGGGGTTTGGGTGGATTAAAGGGGGTTTGGGTGGATTAAAGGGGGTTTGGGTGGATTAAAGGGGGTTTGGGTGGATTAAAGGGGGGTTTGGGTGGATTAAAGGGGGTTTGGGTGGATTAAAGGGGTTTTGGGTGGATTAAAGGGGTTTGGGTGGATTAAAGGGGTTTTGGGTGGATTAAAGGGGTTTGGGTGGATTAAAGGGGTTTTGGGTGGATTAAAGGGGGGTTTGGAGCCGGCTTTGGGCTCAGAAAGCGGGATTTTGGGTGTCTTCGGGTGCTCCCCCCCAGACGGGCGCCGCCTCTCCGAGTACAGCATCGGGCCCTCGGCCCGCCTCAACCTCGTGCTGAAGCCGCCGGGGGGCGGGGCCAAGGGCGGGGCGGGGCCTGAGACCCCGCCCACTCCCCCGGAGGACTCCGGGGTCCTCCCGCCCCCCCCCCCGTGCCTCGCCCTCGGGGGGCCCTGGCGCGGGTCCTGGCCCGGCACTTCGGGGAGCAGGAGGGGGCGCGGGTCCTGCAGCAGCTGCAGAAGGTGGGGGGGGGGCCCATGGGGGGTTTTGGGGGTGTTTGGGGGGGGTTTTGGGGGGGTCCATGGAGGGGTTCATGGGGGGGTTGGGGGGGGGCCATGGGGGGATCATGGGGGGTTTGGGGGGGGGGTCCTTGGGGGGTTTTGGGGGTGTTTGGGGGGGCTTTTGGGGGGGGTCCATGGAGGGGTTCATGGAGGGGTTGGGGGGGGCCATGGGGGGTTTTGAGGGTGTTTGGGGGGGGTTTTGGGGGGGTCCATGGAGGGGTTCATGGGGGGGTTGGGGGGCGTCCATGGAGGGGTTTGGGGGGTTCCATGAGGGGGTTTTGAGGGGTCATGGGGGTTTTGGGGGGTCCGTGGAGATTTTGAGGGGGGTCCATGGGGGGGATTTGGGGGGTTCCATGAGGGGGTTTTAAGGGTTATGGGGGGTTTTTGGGGGGGTCCATGAGGGGTTTTGGGGGAGGGTTGGGGTTTGGGGGTGTCAATGGGGGGGTCCATGGGGGGGTTTTTACCCCCCCCCCCCCCCAGGACTATGCCCAGTCCCTGCGCGGGCTCAGCCTGGACGACCTGGAGCGGCTGGGAACGAGGCTGCTGCAGCCCGAGGGCGGGGCCGACGCAAGCCCCGCCCCTTCCGCAAGCCCCGCCCCTTCACCGGCGACCACGCCCCTCACCCCTTGACGCCGCCAATCAGAAAGGGCCTCGCCCCATTGGTCCCGCCCCTTCCGTGACCGCGTCCCCTCCGTTTAAAGGGGCCGAACCCCATTAAAGGCCCCATTTTGGGTGGGTTTTTGGGTGGTTTTCGGTGGTTTTGGCGGGTTTGGCGTGGTTTTGGCGTGGTTTTGGCGGGTTTGGCGTGGTTTTGGCGTGGTTTTGGCGGGTTTGGCGTGGTTTTGGCGTGGTTTTGGCGGGTTTTGGCCTCCCCCCCCCGCTGCAATGGCCGCTGGGAGCTGTAGTCCGGAAGGCAGCGGCTCTCCTCCGATTGGCTGCCGCGTTTCCGCGCTGTGATTGGATGAGCTGGAGGCGGCGGGGGTGGGGTCAGAGAGGGGATTGGTTGCTCAGAACCGGAAGGGGCGGACGCAGCGCGGAGCCGCGGCCGCTGAGGCGGTACCGGGGGGGCCCGGGCTGAGCGATGCGGTTGGCGGGTACGGGGGGGGTCTATGGGGCTCTGTGAGGTGGCTGTGGGGCTCTATGGGGCAGTTCGGGGCTCATTGGGTCTGTAGCGGCCTCTATGGGGATCTGTGGGGTGGTTCGAGGCTCTGTGGGGCGGATATGGGGCTCTATGGGGCAGTTTGGGGTGGATATGGGGCTCTATAGGGCTCTATGGGGCAGTTTGGGGCTCTATGGGGTGGATATGGGGCTCTATGGGACAGCTCGAGGGCTCTATGGGGCAGCTCGGGGCTCTGTGGGACAGTTTGGGGCTCTATGGGGTGAATATGAGGTTCTATGGGGCAGCTTGGGGCTCTATGGGGTGGATATGGGGCTCTATTGGGGCTCTATGGGGTTTCTATGGGGCTCTATGAGGTTCCTATGAGGTCTCTATGGGGTTTCTATCGGGCTCTATGAGATTTCTATGGGGTCTCTATGGGGCTCTATTGGGCTCTGTGGGGTTTCTATTGGGCTCTATGAGGTTTCTATGGGGTCTCTATGGGGTATCTTTGGGGCTCTATGGGGTGAATATGAGTTTCTATGGGGAGCTTGGGGCTCTATGGGGTGGATATGGGGCTCTATTGGGGCTCTATGGGGTTTCTATGAGGTCTCTATGGGGTTTCTATTGGGCTCTATGAGGTTTCTATGGGTCTCTATGGGGTATCTGTGGGGCTCTATGGGGCAGCTTGGGTGTCTATGGGGTGGATATGGGGCCCTATTGGGGCTCTATGGGGTCTCTGTGGGCTCTATGGGGCAGCTTGGGGCTCTATGGGGTGGATATGGGGCCCTATTGGGGCTCTATGGGGTCTCTATGGGGTGGATATGGGGCTCTATTGGAGCTCTATGGGGTTCCTATGAGGTCTCTATGGGGTTTCTATCGGGCTCTATGAGGTTTCTATGGGTCTCTATGGGGAATCTATGGGGCAGTTTGGGGCTCTATGGGGTGGATATGGGGCCCTATTGGGTCTCTATGGGGCAGCTCCTTCCCCCCCCAGCCCCCCTGCGCTTTGCGGCCGCCCTCGGGCTCCTTTGGCTCCTGGGCTGGGTCCTGCTGGGGCCCCCCCGCACCCCCCCGACGCTGCAGCGCCTCCTGCTGGCCCGTGAGTACCCCCGGGGGGGGGGGGGGGGCGCCCCCTGGCGGGGGGGAGGACTCACGCGGCGGTGGGGCTGGGGTCACATGATCGGGGGGGGGTTCTAACGCTTCCCCTCCCCCCTTTTCCCCTCCCTCCCCCCCCCCCAGGCCCTGAGGCCCCCCCCACAGCAGGTACGTGATGGGGGAGGGGCGGGGGTGGGGGAGGGGAAGGGGCGTGGCCTGTGACGTCACCCCGCCCCCACCCCCCACCCCCAGCGCCCCGCCCCCCCCGGTTCAAGTGCGGGCTCCCCCGGCCCTGCCCCCCCGCCCATTTCGCCTTCCGATTGGTCAGCGGCGCCGCCAACGTCATCGGGCCCAAGATCTGCCTGGAGGACCGCGTGTGAGCCCCTCCCCCACCCCCCCCTTGACCACCATCCCCCTCCCATCCCCCCCCTTGACCCCATCCCCCCCTTGACCCCCATCTCCCCCCTTGACCCCATCCCCCTCTTGACCCCCATCCCCCCCCCTTGACCCCCATCCCCCCCTTGACCCCCATCCCCCCCTTGACCCCCATCCCCCTCCCACCCCCCCCTTGACCCCCATCTCCCTCCCATCCCCCCCCTTGACCCCCATCCCCCCCCTTGACCCCCATCCCCCCCCTTGACCCCCATCTCCCCCCTCCCCCCCAGCTTAATGAGCAGCGTCAAGAACAACGTGGGCCGAGGCCTCAACATCGCCCTGGTCAACGGTGAGGGGGGGAGGGGCTGAAATCCCCCTCCCCCACCCCTGCCAGTGGGGGCCATGGGGGGGGGGGGAGGGGCCCTCATCCCCCTCCCCCCCGCCCTCCCCCCCATAGGAGTCAATGGGGAGCTCATCGCCGCCCGCGCCTTCGACATGTGGGCCGGGGGTGAGTGAGGGCGAAACCACGTGGGGGGGGAGGGGGGTTTATTGGGGGGGAGGGGCTCCAGCCATGGGGTTCCCCCCCCCTCCCCCACCCCCCTTTGACCCCTCCCCCCCCCCCCCCCGCCCCATAGATGTGGAGGAGCTGCTCAAGTTCCTGCGGCCGCTGCACGAGGGGACCCTGGTGCTGGTGGCTTCGTACGACGACCCCGCCACCAAGTAACGCTGTGGGGCGCTGTGGGTGCTATGGGGCGCTGTGGGTGCTGTGGGGCACTGTGGGTGCTATGGGGCACTGTGGGTGCTATGGGGCACTGTGGGTACTATGGGGTGTTGTGGGGTGCTATGGGGTGCTGTGGGGTGTTATGGGGCACTGTGGGTGCTATGGGGCACTGTGGGTACTGTGGGGCACTATGGGGCACTGTGGGTACTATGGGGTGTTGTGGTGTGCTATGGGGCACTGTGGGTACTGTGGGGCACTATGGGGCACTGTGGGTGCTATGGGGTGCTATGGGGTGTTATGGGGCACTGTGGGTGCTATGGGGTGTTGTGGTGTGCTATGGGGCGCTGTGGGTACTATGGGGCGCTGTGGGGTGCTATGAGGTGCTGTGGGGCAATGTAGGGCGCTATGGGGCGCTGTGGGGCAATATAGGGCACTGTGAGGTGCTGTGGGGCGCTATAGGGCAATATAGGGCGCTCTGGGGCAATATGGGGCGCTATGGGGCAATATAGGGCACTGTGAGGTGCTGTGGGGCGCTATAGGGCAATATAGGGCGCTATGGGGCAATATAGGGCACTGTGGGGCAATACGGGGCGCTATGGGGCGCTATAGGACACTATGGGGCGCTATGGGGGTCTCAAGGCCCCCTTGTCCCTCTCGCCCCCAGGCTAACGGAGGAATCCCGGCGCCTCTTTGGGGAGCTGGGCAGCGCCGTCGCCATGGACCTGGCCTTCAGGGACAGTTGGGTCTTCCTGGGGGCCAAGGGGGTGCAGGAGCAGAGCCCCTTTGAGCAGGTAGGCCTGGGGCGGGGGATGACTTATGGGGCTGGGGGGTGCACTTGTGGGGCTGCCCCATAGCGCTGCTCCCATCCCCGCAGCACGTCCGGAACAGCCGCGGCTCCAACAAGTACGAGGGGTGGCCGGAGGCGCTGGAGCTCGAGGGCTGCGTCCCCCGCAGGGCCCCCGACCCCCCCTGACCCATAAGTGCCCCCCCCCCCCCCCCCAACCTGTAAGTGCCCTGCTGGGACCCATAAGTGGCTTCTCTCCACCCCGTCCCCCACTGTGTTGGCCCCAGGGGGCAAATAAAGGCTGGGCTCAAATGGAGGTGGTTTGGGGGGGCTGGACCCATAAGTGATGTGGGGCAGCCCCATAAGTGATGTGGGGTTGCCTCATAAGTGATGTGGGGCTGGACCCATAAGTGATGTGGGGTTGCTTCATAAGTGATGTGGGGCTGCCCCATAAGTGATGTGGGGTTGCTTCATAAGTCATGTGGGGCTGGACCCATAAGTGATGTGGGGCTGCCCCATAAGTGATGTGGGGTTGCTTCATAAGTGATGTGGGGCTGGACCCATAAGTGATGTGGGGTTGCCTCATAAGTGATGTGGGGCTGGACCCATAAGTGATGTGGGGTTGCCTCATAAGTGATGTGGGGCTGGACCCATAAGTGATGTGGGGTTGCTTCATAAGTGATGTGGGGCTGGACCCATAAGTGATGTGGGGTTGCTTCATAAGTGATGTGGGGCTGGACCCATAAGTACCACACGAGGGGGATGATGAACAGGGGCTGGTGTTAATGGGGGGAGGCAATGAGGGGGTGGGGGGCATTGGGGGTGCTTTGGTCCCAGCTTGGGGGGGTTATGGGGCAGGATGAGGTATCTATGGGGCAGAATGAAAGCGCTATAGGGCAGGCTGGATGGGTGTGGGGCAGGATGGAGTGGCGCTCTACGGCATAATGGGTGTCTATGGGGCAGGTTAGCAGCGCTATGGGGCAGAATGGAGTGTTTATGGGGCAGGAAAGCAGTGCTGTGGGCAGAATGAAATGGCTGTGGGGCAGAATAGTGTCTATGGGGCAGAATGGAGGGTCTATGGGGCAGGACAGCAGCGCTATGGGGCAGGAAGAGCCCTCAACCCCAGCCCAGGGGCTGGGGCAGGCAGAAGCCGGGGGGAGCACGGGGCCTATTGGGCGCTATGGGGCCTATTGGGCGCTATGGGGCCCATTGGGCGCTATGGGGCGCTGTGGGGCGCCGTGGGTCAGAGCTTGTGCGGGTTCACCCAGCGATAGGTGCCCTCGTAGAGGAACCCGGCGCGTTTCAGCAGCTCATCGGCTTCGGGGGGGCCTCGGCTGGGGGGGGGGGAGCAGGTCAGGGGCTGCCCCATAGCGGGACCCCCTGCCCCATAGCGGGACCCCCTGCCCCATAGCGGGACCCCATTGACCCCCCCCCAACCACTCTATAACCCCCCAACCTGCCCCATAAGCCCCTGCCCCACACCCCCCAAGTGCCTCCTCAGCCCCCCAGCCTGCCCCATAGCGCCCCATAGCGCCCCCCATACCTGCCGAACACGTAGGGGATGGGTCTCTCCTTGCGCTCCTCGATGCTGTGCAGCAATGGGGTGAAGATGCGCCAGGCCTCCCGCAGCTCGTCGCTATGGGGGGCCCCACAGTGACCCATAAGTGGGGGGAGAACACCCCATAGGGCCCCATAGATGGGGGGGAGCCGCCCCAGAGATGGTGCTGAACACCCCATAGGGCCCCATAGATGGAGGGGGGATGCCCCATAGGGCCCATAGATGGGGGGGGATGCCCCATACGGACCCATAGATGGGGGGAACCACCCCATAGGGCCCATAGATGGAGGGGGATGCCCCATAGATGGGGGGGGGATGCCCCATAGGGCCCCATGGATGGGGGGGGATGCCCCATAGGGCCCCATGGATGGGGGGATGCCCCATAGGGCCCCATGGATGGGGGGGGATGCCCCATAGGGCCCCATAGATGGGGGGGGGATGCCCCATAGGGACCCATGGATGGGGGGGGATGCCCCATAGGGCCCCATAGATGGGGGGAGCCACCCCATAGGGCCCCATAGATGGGGGGGGATGCCCCATAGGGCCCCATAGATGGAGGGAGCCACCCCATAGGGCCCCATAGATGGGGGGGATGCCCCATAGGGCCCCATAGATGGGGGGAGCCACCCCATAGGGCCCCATAGATGGGGGGGGGATGCCCCAGAGGGCCCCATAGATGGAGGGGGATGCCCCATAGGGACCCATGGATGGGGGGGGATGCCCCATAGGGCCCCATAGATGGGGGGGGGATGCCCCATAGGGCCCCATGGATGGGGGGGATGCCCCATAGGGCCCCATAGATGGGGGGGGGATGCCCCATAGGGACCCATGGATGGGGGGGGATGCCCCATAGGGCCCCATAGATGGGGGGGGGATGCCCCATAGGGCCCCATAGATGGGGGGGGGATGCCCCATAGGGCCCCATGGATGGGGGGGGGATGCCCCATAGGGACCCATGGATGGGGGGAGGATGCCCCATAGGGACCCATGGATGGGGGGGGATGCCCCATAGGGCCCCATAGATGGGGGGGGGATGCCCCATAGGGCCCCATGGATGGGGGGGGATGCCCCATAGGGCCCCATGGATGGGGGGAGCCACCCCATAGGGCCCCATAGATGGGGGGGATGCCCCATAGGGCCCCATAGATGGGGGGGATGCCCCATAGGGCCCCATAGATGGAGGGAGCCACCCCATAGGGCCCCATAGATGGGGGGGATGCCCCATAGGGCCCCATAGATGGGGGGAGCCACCCCATAGGGCCCCATAGATGGGGGGGGGATGCCCCATAGGGCCCCATAGATGGAGGGGGATGCCCCATAGGGACCCATGGATGGGGGGGGATGCCCCATAGGGACCCATGGATGGGGGGGGATGCCCCATAGGGCCCCATAGATGGGGGGGGGATGCCCCATAGGGCCCCATGGATGGGGGGGGATGCCCCATAGGGCCCCATAGATGGGGGGGGCCCCACCTGCGCACGAAGTGCATTTGGTTGCCGCAGAAGACGTCCAGGATGAGGCGCTCGTAGGCGTCCGGGAGCTTCACGTCCTGGGGGGGGGGACGGGGACGTTTGGGGCTCAGTTTGGGTCCCCCAGAGCCGCTTTGGGCGCTTTCGGCCCCATTTTGGGTCCGTTTGCCCCATTTCTGGCTCTTTTGCCCCATTTTTGGCTCTTTCAGCCCCATTTTTGGGGTCCCAACTCCCATTTTTGGCTCTTTCAGCCCCATTTTTGTCTCTTTTGCCCCATTTTTGTCTCTTTTGCCCCATTTTTGTCTCTTTCAGCCCCATTTTTGTCTCTTCCAGCCCCATTTTTGGGGTCCCAACTCCCATTTTTGGCTCTTTTGCCCCATTTTTGGCTCTTTTGCCCCATTTTTGGCTCTTTCAGCCCCATTTTTGGGGTCCCAGCTCCCATTTCTGGCTCTTTCAGCCCCATTTTTGTCTCTTTTGCCCCATTTTTGTCTCTTTCAGCCCCATTTTTGTCTCTTTCAGCCCCATTTTTGTCTCTTTCAGCCCCATTTTTGTCTCTTTCAGCCCCATTTTTGGCTCTTCCAGCCCCATTTTTGGCTCTTCCAGCCCCATTTTTGTCTCTTTTGCCCCAATTTTGTCTCTTCCAGCCCCATTTTTGGCTCTTCCAGCCCCATTTTTGGCTCTTCCAGCCCCATTTTTGTCTCTTTCAGCCCCATTTTTGTCTCTTTTGCCCCATTTTTGTCTCTTTCAGCCCCATTTTTGGCTCTTCCAGCCCCATTTTTGTCTCTTTCAGCCCCATTTTTGGCTCTTCCAGCCCCATTTTTGGCTCTTCCATCCCCATTTTTGGCTCTTCCAGCCCCATTTTTGTCTCTTTTGCCCCAATTTTGTCTCTTCCAGCCCCATTTTTGGCTCTTCCAGCCCCATTTTTGGCTCTTCCAGCCCCATTTTTGTCTCTTTTGCCCCAATTTTGTCTCTTTCAGCCCCATTTTTGGCTCTTCCAGCCCCATTTTTGGCTCTTCCAGCCCCATTTTTGGGGTCCCGGCTCCCATTTCTGGCCCTCCCCCCCCGCACCTTGTAGCGGCTGCCGTAGGTGAGGTCGAGCTCGGACTCCTCGGGGCTGAGGCCCAGCCCCGGTCTCTTGGTCATGAGCTTGGTGTACACGGCCTCGTCCGGCTGCACCCGCACCACGAGCTCGTTGCGCTTGCAGCGGCGCCCGAAGAGCTCCCCGGCCACGTCGCGGAACTGCAGCCGCAGCTCGGCCTTGCGCTCGTTCAGCGCCTTCCCGCAGCGCAGCACGAACGGGACCCCTGCGGAGCGGCAGCGTCAGTGCCGGGGGGACAGCGACAGGGTCAGCACCATGGACAGGGGCAGGGTCAGCACCATGGACAGGGACAGGGTCAGCACCATGGACAGGGGCAGGGTCAGCACCATGGACAGGGGCAGGGTCAGCACCATGGACAGGGGCAGGGTCAGCACCATGGACAGGGGCAGGGTCAGCCCCAGGGGCAGGATCAGCACCATTGACAGTGTCAGTGCCGGGGGGACAGCACCAGGGACAGGGTCAGCACCATGGACAGGGTCAGGGTCAGCACCAGGGACAGGGGCAGGGTCAGCCCCAGGGACAGGGGCAGTGCAAGGGGCAGGATCAGCACCATTGACAGTGTCAGTGCCGGGGGGACAGCACCAGGGACAGGGTCAGGGTCAGCACCATGGACAGGGTTAGTGCCAGGTACACAGCACCAGCACCATGGACAGCGTCAGCACCAGGCACAGGGTCAGGATCAGCACCAGGGACAGGATTAGTGCAAGGGGCAGGATCAGCACCATGGACAGCGTCAGTGCCAGGGACACAGCACCAGCACCAGGGAGAGCGTCAGTGACGGGAGCAGGATCAGTGCAAGGGACACAGCATCAGCACCAAGGACAGCACCAGGGACAGGGTCAGTGCAAGGGGCAGGATCAGCACCATGGACAGCGTCAGTGCACGGGGCAGGATCAGGACCAAGGACAGTGTCAGTGCCAGGGGCAGGGCATCAGCACCATGGACAGGGTCAGGGCAAGGGACACAGCACCAGGGGCAGGATCAGTGCCAGGGCCAGCGTCAGTGCCATGGACACAGCATCAACACCAGGGGCAGGGCATCAGCACCATGGACAACGTCAACACCAGGGGCAGGATCAGTGCAAGGGACAGGACATCAGCACCAAGGGCAGGGTCAGTGCAAGGGACACAGCATCAGAACCATGGACAATGTCAACGCAAGGGACAGGATCAGCACCAGGGACAGGATTAGGGCCAGGATCAGCACCGGGGACGGCATCAGTGCAAGGGGCAGGGCATGAGAACCATGGACATGGCATCAGCACTATGGACAGCGTGAGTGCAAGGGACAGGATCAGCACCAGAGACAGGATCAGTGCAAGGGACACAGCAGCAGCGCCAGGCACAGGATCAGTGCCATGGACAGGATCAGTACAAGGGAAAAGGTCAGCACCATGGACAAGGCATCAGCACCATGGCCAGGGTCAGCACCGCCATGGCCAGGGACACCATGGGTATCATCATGGCTATAGTCATGGTCATTACGATTGCAATGGCATCGTCATGGTTATGGTTATCATCACGGCCATTGTTGTCATCATGGTTGTAGTCATGGTCATTGTGGTTGTAATGGTTGAGGCCATTGTTGTCATGGTCATGGCCATAACAATCATGGTCATGGTCATCATCATGGTTATGGTTATCATGGTCATGGTGGCCATAGTTGTCCTTGTCGTAGTCATAATGGTCATGGCCATCAATGTCACCATCATGGTTGTAGTTAGGGTCATCGTGGTCATCTTTATGATCATGGTCATGATGGTTGTGGTCATCACCATCATGGTCATGGTTGTCATGGTCATGGTGGTCATAGTCATCATTGTCATGGTCATAATGGTCATGGCCATCATTGTCACCATCATGGTCATGGTTATCATGGTCATTATGGTCACAGGCATGGTCACAATCATCATGGCCATCATAACCACTGTCATTACCGTCATTGCCATGACCGTGCTCATCATCATCATCATGGCCAATGTATGGTCACCATCACCACCATGCCCCTGCCCATGCGTCCCCCCCCACTCACCATCCCAGCGCTCATTGGCCACGCGCAGGATGGCGGCGGCGAACGTGGCCGTGGTGGAGCCAGGTGGCACCGTGGGGTCGTCCAAGTAACCCTTGTGGGCCTCGGGGGGGCCCTCGGGGTTCCCCACGTACTGGCCAAGGACCACGTCCTCCGGCACCACCGGGCTGATGCACTTGAGCACCTTCACCTGCCGGGGGGGACGTGGTTATGAGGTCGCCATTGAGGACGTGGAGATGGGGACGTGGTTACGGGGTCACCATTGAGGACGTGGAGATGGGGACGTGGTTATGGGGGCACCATTGAGGACATGGAGATGGGGACGTGGTTATGGGGTCACCATTGAGGACATGGAGATGGGGACGTGGTTATGGGGGCACCATTGAGGACGTGGAGATGGGGACGTGGTTATGGGGTCACCATTGAGGACGTGGAGATGGGGACGTGGTTATGGGGGCACCATTGAGGACGTGGAGATGGGGACGTGGTTATGGGGTCACCATTGAGGACATGGAGATGGGGACGTGGTTATGGGGGCACCATTGAGGACGTGGAGATGGGGACGTGGTTATGGGGGCACCATTGAGGACGTGGAGATGGGGACGTGGTTATGGGGTCACCATTGAGGACGTGGAGATGGGGACGTGGTTATGGGGGCACCATTGAGGACGTGGAGATGGGGACGTGGTTATGGGGTCACCATTGAGGACATGGAGATGGGGACGTGGTTATGGGGGCACCATTGAGGACGTGGAGATGGGGACGTGGTTATGGGGTCACCATTGAGGACATGGAGATGGGGACGTGGTTATGGGGGCACCATTGAGGACGTGGAGATGGGGACGTGGTTACGGGGTCACCATTGAGGACATGGAGATGGGGACGTGGAGATGGGGACGTGGTTACGGGGTCACCATTGAGGACGTGGAGATGGGGACGTGGTTATGGGGGCACCATTGAGGACGTGGAGATGGGGACGTGGTTATGGGGTCGCCATTGAGGACGTGGAGATGGGGACGTGGTTATGGGGTCGCCATTGAGGACGTGGAGATGGGGACGTGGTTATGGGGTCACCATTGAGGACATGGAGATGGGGTGGGGAGGGGGGTGACACCATGGGGTCACTATGAGGATGCTATGGGGTCGCTATGGGGTTGCTATGTGGATGCAATGGGGACACTAAGGGGATGCAATGCGGTCACTATGGGGATGCTATGGGGTTGCTATGGGGACACTGTGGGGACACTATGGGCTCACTATGGGGACTCTATGGGGTCACTATGGGGACTCCATGGGGTCACTTTGGGCTCACTATGGGGACTCTATGGGGCCACGCACCTTCTCATCCCGCACATCATCGGGGTTGGTGGAGGGCGGTTTCTCCATGGCCACCAAGCAGAGCATCTGCAGGAGGTGGTTCTGCATCACGTCCCTATGGGGCAGAGCCGGGGGCTGGCACCGTGGGGCACCCCTAGGGATGCTGCTGGAGGGGGGGGGGTGGGACACGGACACATCCCCCCCCCCCCGCCGCGGTCCTCACCGGATGATGCCGAAGTCATCGAAGTACCCGCCGCGTCCCTCGGTGCCGAAGGGCTCCTTGAAGGTGATGACCACGCAGGCCACGTTGTCGCGGTTCCAGATGGGGCCGAAGATGCGGTTGCCGAAGCTGGAATGGGATGGGCAGGGGGTGAGATCCCGGTGCCGTGTCCCCCCGATGCCGGTGTGTCCGTTTCCCCCCCCCCCCCTTGGCCGTGTCCCACCGGAGCACCATGAGGTTCTGCACCATCTCCTTGCCCAGGTAGTGGTCGATGCGGTAAATCTGCTCCTCGCGGAAGAGGCCGCTCAGGTGAGCCGAGAGCGCGTCCGAGCTGGCCAGGTCCCGGCCAAACGGCTTCTCCACGATGACGCGGTTCCAGCTGCGTGGGGACAGGGAGGCAGGGATGGGGGGGTGGGATGTGGGGTGTGGGATATGGGGTGTGGGATATGGGGTGTGGGATGTGGGGTGTGGGATATGGGGTATAGCGAATGGGATATGGGGTGTGGGATATGGGGTATGGGGTGTGGGATATGGGGTGTGGGATATGGGGTATGGGGTATAGCGAATGGGATATGGGGTGTGGGATATGGGGTATGGGGTGTGGGATATGGGGTATGGGGTGTGGGATATGGGGGGTGGGATATGGGGTATGGAGATACAAGGATATGGGATATTGGATATAGGAATATGGGGATATGGTGTCCCCATGCCCTATCCATCCCATGGTGTCCCCATGCTGTCCCATGTCCTACCCTTGTCCAATGATGTCCCCATGGTTCCCCTACCACTGCCCCATGCAGTGCTGGCTCATGTCCCCATAGCATCCCCATTGTATCTCCATAGCATCCCCACTGTATCCCCATAGCATCCCCATTGTATCCCCATAGCATTCCCATTGTATCCCCATTGCATCCCCATAGTATCCCCATTGCATCCTCATAGCATCCCCATTGTATCCCCATAGCATCCCCATTGTATCCCCATAGCATCGCCTTGGCATCCCCATTGTATCCCCATAGCATCCCCATTGCATCCCCATTGTATCCCCATTGCATCCCCATTGTATCCCCATAGCATCCCCATTGTATCCCCATAGCATCGCCTTGGCATCCCCATTGTATCCCCATAGCATCCCCATTGCATCCCCATTGTATCCCCATTGCATCCCCATTGTATCCCCATAGCATCCCCATTGTATCCCCATTGCATCCCCATTGTATCCCCATTACGTCCTTATTGCATCCCCATTACATCCCTATTGCATCCCCATTGCATCTCCATTGCATCCCCATTGTATCCCCATTACATCCTTATTGCATCCCCATTGCATCCCCATTGTATCCCCATTACATCCTTATTGCATCCCCATTGTATCCCCATTGCATCCCCATTACATCCTTATTGCATCCCCATTGTATCCCCATTGCATCCCCATTGTATCCCCATTGTATCCCCATTGCATCCCCATTGCATCCCCATTACATCCTTATTGCATCCCCATTGTATCCCCATTGCATCCCCATTGTATCCCCATTGTATCCCCATTGTATCCCCATTGTATCCCCATTGCATCCCCATTGCATCCCCATTGTATCCCCATTGTATCCCCATTGTATCCCCATTGTATCCCCATTGTATCCCCATTGCATCCCCATTGCATCCCCATTGCATCCCCATTGCATCCCCATTACATCCCCATTGCATCCCCATTGCATCCCCATTGTATCCCCATTACATCCCCATTGTATCCCCATTACATCCCCATTGCATCCCCATTGTATCCCCATTACATCCCCATTGCATCCCCATTGTATCCCCATTGCATCCCCATTGCATCCCCATTGCATCCCCATTGCATCCCCATTGCATCCCCATTGCATCCCCATTGCATCCCCATTGTATCCCCATTGCATCCCCATTGTATCCCCATTGCATCCCCATTGCATCCCCATTGTATCCCCATTGCATCCCCATTGCATCCCCATTGTATCCCCATTACATCCCCATTGTATTCCCATTGCATCCCCATTGTATTCCCATTACATCCCCACGTTATCCCCGCGCTGCCCTACCCCTGCCCCATGCAGTGCTGCTGGATGAGCCTGGTGACGGTGGCGTAGAGCCCCGGGGGCAGGGCCAGGTAAAAGAGCCGGTGGCTCCCGGGGCCCCCCGGCAGCTCCTCCAGCGCCGCCGCCAGGCGCCGGAACGCGGCCGCGTCCCCGTAGGGGCCCTGCACAAAGCGGTGCCGGGAGAAGAAGCGCTCCAGGAGCGGGGAGTCCTCGGGGGCCGCCTGCGGGGACAGGGGGGCAATGGGGGTTAATGGGAGCAATGGGGGCAATGGGGACAATGGGGACAATGGGGGTAACGGGGGCAATGGGGGTTAATGGGGGCAATGGGGGTAACGGGGGCAATGGGGACAATGGGGGTAACGGGGGCAATGGGGGTTAATGGGGGCAATGGGGGTTAATGGGAGCAATGGGGGTAACGGGGGTAATGGGGGCAATGGGGGTAATGGGAGCAATGGGGGTAATGGGGGCAATGGGGGTTAATGGGAGCAATGGGGGTAATGGGGGCAATGGGGGTTAATGGGAGCAATGGGGGTTAATGGGCTCAATGGGGGTTAATGGGGACAATGGGGGCAATGGGAACAGTGGAGACAATGGGCTCAATAGGGGCAATGGGGTCAATGGAGACAATGGGGGCAATGAGATCAGTGAGGTTAATGGGCTCAATGTGGGTAATGGGGTCAATGGGGACAATGGGGGCAATGGGGTCAATGGGGACAATGGGGCTCAATGGGGGTCAATGGGGACAATGGGGGCAATGGGAACAGTGGAGACAATGGGCTCAATAGGGGCAATGGGGTCAATGGAGACAATGGGGGCAATGAGATCAGTGGGGTTAATGGGCTCAATGTGGGTAATGGGGTCAATGGGGACAATGGGGGCAATGGGGTCAATGGGGACAATGGGGCTCAATGGGGGTCAATGGGGACAATGGGGGCAATGGGAACAGTGGAGACAATGGGCTCAATAGGGGCAATGGGGTCAATGGAGACAATGGGGGCAATGAGATCAGTGGGGTTAATGGGCTCAATGTGGGTAATGGGGTCAATGGGGACAATGGGGGCAATGGGGTCAATGGGGACAATGGGGCTCAATGGGGTCAATGGGGACAATGGGGGCAATGGGGACAATGCGGGTTAATGGGTACAATGTGGGTAATGGGGTCAATGGGGACTAATGGGGACAATGGGGGTTAGTGGGGACAATGGGGGTTAGTGGGGACAATGTGAGTAATGGGGTCAATGGGGACTAATGGGGACAATGGGGGTTAATGGGGACAATGGGGGCAATGGAAACAGTGGGGGTTAATGGGCTCAATAGGGGTAATGGGGTCAATGGGGACTAATGGAGACAATGGGGGTTAATGGGAACAATGGGGACAACAGGGTCAATGGGGACAATGAGGTCAATGAGACAATGTGGGTCAATGGGGGTTAATGGGGACAATGCAGGTCAATGGGGACAATGCAGTTAATGGGGACAGTGGGATCAAAGGGGTTACTGGGGACCGTGGGGACAATGGGGTCAATGGGGTTTAATGGGGACAATGGGGACAGCGGGGGTTAATGGGGATCCGTGGGGGTCAACAGGGCTCAATGGGGGGCAATGGGGCTCAATGGGGCTCAATGGGGCTCAATGGGCACCTTGAGGTGCGGCAGCGTCCGCTCCCGGATCAGCTCCACCGTCAGTGGGGAGCGGGCGAAGCCGATGAAGTGAATGTCCTCAGGGAGCAGCCCATCCCGGAAGAGCCACCTGCGCCGCGGCACCCATGGCACCCAATGGCACCCATGGCACCCAATGGTACCCAATGGCACCCATAGCACCCAATGGTACCCAATGGCACCCATAGCGCCCAATGGTACCCAATGGCACCCATAGCACCCAATGGTACCCATGGCACCCATAGCACCCAATGGCATCCAACGGCACCCATGGCACCCAGTGGCACCCATAGCACCCAGTGGCATCCAACAGCACCCAATGGCACCCAATGGTACCCATGGCACCCATAGCACCCAATGGAATCCAATGGCACCCAATGGCAATGGAGACCCCCCCATGAAAACGGAGCCACCAGGGACAGGGCTGACCTGGGTGGTCCCAGTGGCCCTGGGGACTCTTGGGGACAGGGGTGGCTTTCAATGGGGACACGGAGGGCAGGGGGCCATGAGGGGGACATGGGGGTCAATGGGGAACATTGGGGGGCAATGGGGTCATGGGGGCCAATGGGGCCATGGGGTCAATGGGGACACGGGGGTCAGTGGAGCTCAATGGAGCCATGGGGGTCAATGGGGACATGGGGGTCAATGGGGACATGGGGGTCAATGGAGCTCAATGGAGCCATGGGGGGTCAATGGGGGCATGGGGGTCAATGGGGACACAGGGGTCAATGGGGCCATGGGGGTCAATGCAGCTCAATGGAGCCATGGGGGTCAATGGGGCCACTGGGGACATGGGGCTCAATGGAGCCATGGGGATCAATGGGGACAGAGGGGTCAATGGAGCTCAATGGAGCCATGGGGGTCAATGGGGACACGGGGTCAATGGAGCCATGGGGGTCAATGGGGACACGGGGTCAATGGAGCCATGGGGGTCAATGGGGACATGGGGTCAATGGGGCCATGGGGGTTCAATGGGGCTCAATGGGGCTCAGTGGGGCCGTACCATACAGTGGGGTAGATCTTCTTCCTGGCCAGGTCACCCTATGGGGCAGGGAGAAAACGGCTGAGGCTGAGGCCGGGCCCAGCTCAGTGCAGCAATGGGGCTGCCTTGGCCCCGCCCCTTCCCCCTTAGCTCCGCCCCTTCCCGCTTGGCCCCACCCCCCCCCAATCAGGCCACCGGCCCCTCCCTCCCCCCAGCCCCGGCCTCTTCCTGTTCCCATTCCCCTCCCCATAGAGACCCACAGCCCCCCCCAGCCCCACACATTGCCCCAATGCAGCCCCTAACGCCCCATATCCCCCCCCCAGCCCCACACATTGCCCCAATGCAGCCCCTAATGCCCCATATCCCCCCCAGCCCCACACATTGCCCCCAATGCAGCCCCTAACGCCCCATATCCCCCCCCAGCCCCACACATTGCCCCCAATGCAGCCCCTAATGCCCCATATCCCCCCCAGCCCCACACATTGCCCCCAATGCAGCCCCTAACGCCCCATATCTCCCCCCCCAGCCCCACACATTGCCCCAATGCAGCCCCTAACGCCCCATATCTCCCCCCCCAGCCCCACACATTGCCCCAATGCAGCCCCTAACGCCCCATATCCCCCCCCCCCCAGCCCCACACATCCCCCCCCATGGCTCACGGAGGCCCCGAAGATGATGAAGGTGTGGGGCTGGCCCCATAGGAAGGCCCCGTCCTGGCTCAGCTCCTCCCGCAGGAGCCCGCAGCCCTCGGAGCGGCCCCGGCCCGGCTCCGGCTCCGCCATGGGTCCTATGGGGCAGCGCTGGCACTTGGGGGGCAGGGCCGGAAGGGGGGGGGAGGGGCAGCGCCCAGACTCGTTGGGCAGGATCGGGCGGTTGGGGGGGGGCGGGGCGGGACCGAGGACTTGGGGGGCAGAACCGGCCCCGCCCCCCCCAGACCCCCATTGCTCCTCCATAAACCCCTATAGACCCCCCTAGACCCCTACTGCCCCCCATAGACCCCCATTGCCCCCCCCATAGACCCCCATTGCCCCCCCACAGACCCCCATTGCCCCCCCATAGACCCCCCTTGCCCCCCCTAGACACCCATTACCCCCCATAGACCCCCATTTCCCCCCATAGACCCCCATTGCCCCCCCATAGACCCCCATTTCCCCCCATAGACCCCCATTGCCCCCCCATAGACCCCCATTGACCCCCCATAGACCCCCATTGCCCCCCCACAGACCCCCATTACCCCCCATAGACCCCCATTTCCCCCCATAGACCCCCATTGCCCCCCATAGACCCCCATTGCCCCCCCATAGACCCCCATTGCCCCCCCCATAGACCCCCATTGCCCCCCCATAGACCCCCATTGACCCCCCATAGACCCCTATTGCCCCCCACAGACCCCCATTGCCCCCCCATAGACCCCTATTGCCCCCCATAGACCCCCATTTCCCCCCATAGACCCCCATTGCCCCCCCATAGACCCCCATTGCCCCCCCATAGACCCCAATTTCCCCCCCATAGACCCCCACTGACCCCCCCACAGACCCCCATTGCCCCCCCATAGACCCCCATTACCCCCCATAGACCCCTATTGCCCCCCCATAGACCCCCATTTCCCCCCCATAGACCCCCATTGCCCCCCCATAGACCCCCATTGCCCCCCCCATAGACCCCCATTGCCCCCCCATAGACCCCCATTTCCCCCCATAGACCCCCATTGCCCCCCCATAGACCCCCATTGACCCCCCATAGACCCCCATTGCCCCCCCACAGACCCCCATTGCCCCCCCATAGACCCCTATTGCCCCCCATAGACCCCCATTTCCCCCCATAGACCCCCATTGCCCCCCCATAGACCCCAATTTCCCCCCCATAGACCCCCACTGACCCCCCCACAGACCCCCATTGCCCCCCCATAGACCCCCATTACCCCCCATAGACCACTATTGCCCTCCATAGACCCCCATTTCCCCCCCATAGACCCCCATTACCCCCCATAGACCCCCATTGCCCCCCCATAGACCCCCATTTCCCCCCCATAGACCCCCATTACCCCCCATAGACCCCCATTGCCCCCCCATAGACCCCTATTGCCTCCCCTAGACCCCCATTACCCCCCATAGACCCTCATTGCCCCCCATAGACCCCCATTTCCCCCCCATAGACCCCTATTGCCCCCATAGACCCCCATTGCCCCCCCATAGACCCCCATTTCTGCCCCACAGACCCCCATTTCTCCCCCATTGCCCCCCATAGACCCCTATTGCCCCCCATAGACCCCCATTTCCCCCCCATTGCCCCCCATAGACCCCTATTGCCCCCCATAGACCCCCATTTCCCCCCCATTGCCCCCCATAGACCCCCATTGCCCCCCATAGACCCCCATTTCTGCCCCACAGACCAACATTTCTCCCCCATTGCCCCCCATAGACCCCCATTGCCCCCCATAGACCCCCATTTCTGCCCCACAGACTCCCATTTCCCCCCCATTGCCCCCCATAGACCCCCATTGCCCCCCTTCCCCCCCACTTCCCCCTCCCCTCCCCCACCTCCCGGCTCCTCCGCTCCCCTCACGCTCGCGCGGCTCCCCATTTCCGGGTCGCCGGCCACGCCCCCCCTCCGCCAGCCAATCCCCGCCGAGCCTCCGCCGCCGCTGAGCCAATAGGGAACGAGAAGGGGGGGGTCCCCCATAGCAGCCAATGGGAGGAGGCGGAGGGCGGGGCGAGTTCCGGCGGAAGCCGGAAGCGGGCCCCATGAGCGGCCGGTGGCGGCGGGGTCCGGACATGGCGGCGGCCGGGGCTGGGCCCGAAGCGGGGCCTGCGGAGGAGGCCGCGGCCGGGAGGGGCCCCGCGGAGCCGGGGGGGGCCGAGGCGCTGCAGCGGCTGCTGGCGGAGAACCGGGAGCTGAAGGGTGAGCGGGGAGTGGGGGCTGTGGGGGCCTATGGGCGTCTATGAGGGATCTATGAGGGCCTGTGGGGGCCTATGGGGGCCCATGGGCGTCTATGAGGGATCTATGAGGGCCTATGGGGGCCTATGGGGGTCTATGAGGGATCTATGGGGGTCTATGGGGGCCTATGGGGGCCCATGGGCGTCTATGAGGGATCTATGAGGGCCTATGGAGGCCTATGGGGGTCTGTGGGGTCTGTTAGTGTCACTGGGGTGTCTGTGGGGATCTATGGGGGCCTATGGAGGGTTTATGGGGGGTGCTGGAGAGTTCAGACTCTGTTGGGGTTGTTGTTGGACGACTCCATAGCCCCGTGGCCCCCTAGCCCCGTGGCCCCCTAGCCCAATGGCCCCCTAGCCCAATGGCCCCCTAGCCCAATGGCCCCCTAGCCCAATGGCCCCCTAGCCCCGTGGCCCCCTAGCCCAATGGCCCCCTAGCCCAGTGGCCCCCTAGCCCAATGGCCCCCTAGCCCAATGGCCCCCTAGCCCCGTGGCCCCCTAGCCCAATGGCCCCCTAGCCCCGTGGCCCCCTAGCCCCGTGGCCCCCTAGCCCCGTGGCCCCCTAGCCCAGTGGCCCCCTAGCCCAATGGCCCCCTAGCCCAATGGCCCCCTAGCCCCGTGGCCCCCTAGCCCCGTGGCCCCCTAGCCCCGTGGCCCCCTAGCCCAATGGCCCCCTAGCCCAATGGCCCCCTAGCCCAATGGCCCCCTAGCCCAATGGCCCCCTAGCCCAATGGCCCCCTAGCCCAATGGCCCCCTAGCCCAATGGCCCCCTAGCCCCGTGGCCCCCTAGCCCTGCCTGTATCCGGTCTGCATCTGCTATTCCCGGCCCTGTGTCCCGGTGTTGCTCTCGGATGCGCTCGGTGGGCGCTGTCAGGGGGGTTTATGCCATGGCCGTGGCCCTGTCCCCTTCCTGTATCCCATAGTCCCTACTCCGTGCGCTGGATCCCCTGTGCTCCCGTATTGCACATCCATCGTAGCCTTACCCACACCGCATGTGCAATGTTCATGCGCCCTATCCCACTCCTGTATCCCGTACTCCATATTCCATTCCCCATGCCCCATATCGCATACCCGATATCCCATAGCGCATATCCCATACCCCATATTCTATTCCCCATATCCCGTTCCCCATATCCTGTTCCCCATGGCCCAGTCCCCATAGCCCAGACCCCATTCCCCATATCCCATATCCTGTTTCCCATATCCCTTTCCCCATATCCCATAGCTCATATCCCATTCCCCATTCCTCATTCCCCATATCCCATATCCCGTTCCCCATTCCCCGTATCCCGTTCCCCATTTCTCATATCCCCTTCCCCATATCCCATATCCCGTTCCCCATTCCCTATATCCCATATCCCCTTCCCCATATCCCCTTCCCCATATCCCCTTCCCCATATCCCCTTCCCCATATCCCCTTCCCCATATCCCCTTCCCCATATCCCCTTCCCCATATCCCCATTCCCCATATCCCCATTCCCCATATCCCCATTCCCCATATCCCCTTCCCCATATCCCCATTCCCCATATCCCCATTCCCCATATCCCCTTCCCCATATCCCCATTCCCCATATCCCCTTCCCCATATCCCCTTCCCCATATCCCCTTCCCCATATCCCCTTCCCCATATCCCCTTCCCCATATCCCCTTCCCCATATCCCCTTCCCCATATCCCCTTCCCCATATCCCCTTCCCCATATCCCCTTCCCCATATCCCCTTCCCCATATCCCATATCCCGTTCCCCATTCCCCATATCCCCTTCCCCATATCCCATATCCCATTCTCTGTATCCCGTTCCCCATTCCCCATATCCCCTTCCCCATATCCCGTTCCCCATTCCCCATATCCCCTTCCCCATATCCCATTCCCCGTATCCCCATTCCCTATACCCCGTTCCCCATATCCCATATCCCATTCCCCCTTCCCCGTATCCCCTTCCCTATACCCCCTTCCCCATATCCCCCCCCGTATCCATCCTCTCCCGCATCCATTCCCCATCTCCATCTCCCCCCCTTGCAGCCGCCCTGCGCCGCTGCACGGACGTGCTCCGGGGCCGCTGCCAGGAGCTGCGGCGGCTCCAGGGGCTCCGTGGGGCCGAGCGGGAGCTGCTGCGGGGCCACGTGGGGCAGGCCCGGAGCCTGGTGCAGCGCCTGCGGGCCCAGCGCGACGCCGCCATCGCCGCCAACGGCCCCGCCATGGGCAATGAGGGCACCGCCATGGGCAATGATGGCATCACCATGGGCAACAACGGCACCGCCATGGGCAATGATGGCATCACCATGGGCAATGATGGCATCACCATGGGCAACGACGGCACCGCCATGGGCAACAACGGCACCACAATGGGCAATAATGGCCTCACCATGGGCAACAACGGCACCGCCATGGGCAATGATGGCACCGCCATGGGCAACGACGGCACCGCCATGGGCAATGATGGCACCGCCATGGGCAATAATGCCATTGTCGTGAGCAACAATGGCATTTCCATGGGTAACAATGACACCGCCATGGCCAACAGCACCACTATGGGCACCAGTGCCATGACCATGGCCAATAATGGCATCACCAGTGGCAACCACGGCACGGCCATGGCCAACAATGGCACCGCCATGGGCAGTAATGGCACCTCCATGGGCAATAATGGCATCACCATGGCCAACAACGGCACCGCCATGGCCAACAGCACCACTGTGGGCACCAGCACCATGACCATGGCCAACAATGGCACCTCTGAGGCCAACACCAGCATGTCCATGGCCACCAGCACCGCCACCATGGCCACCAAGGGCACCACAATGGCCAACAGCACCACTATGGGCACCAGCACCGCTGCCGCCTCCATGGCCACCACCAGCACCATGGCCTCCAGCATCATTGCCGCAGCCACCAACACCATCACCATGGTCACCAGCGCCATGAATGCGGCCACCAACATCACCACCATGGCCGCCACCAATGCCATCTCCATGGTCACCACCAATGTACTCAATGGTGCCATCATGGCCACCAATGCCAGCACTGCGGTGCGTCACCACCCCCATGCCCCTCTTCATGTCCCCCCCTGTGTCCCCCCATGCCCCCCCCATGTCAACTTCACGTCCCCCCCCACTTCCACTTCATGTCCCCCTCCATGCCCCCCCCATGTCCCCTCCATGTCCCCCTCCATGTCCCCCTCCATGTCCCCCCCCATGTCCCCCCATACCCCCCCATGTCCCCCCCCATGTCCCCCCCCATGTCCCCCTTCATGTCCCCCCCATGCCCCCCCCATGTCCCCTTCATTTCCCCCCCCATGTCCCCTTCATTTCCCCCCCCCATGTCCCCTTCATGTCTCCCCCCATGTCCCCCTCCATGTCCCCCTCCCATACCCCCCCATGTCCCCCCCATGTCCCCCCCCCATACCCCCCCATGTCCCCCTTCATGTCCCCCCATGCCCCCCCCATGTCCCCTTCATTTCAGCCCCCATGCCCCCCCATGTCCCCCCCATGTCCCCCTCCATGTCCCCCCATGTCCCCCCATGTCCCCTTCACGTCCCCTCCTGTCCCTTCAGCCCCCCCCAGGGCCACCAGAGGAGCGGCCCCCCCCCGGCCTGGCTGACCAGGACCCCGGTGTCCCCAGGTGAGCGTTGCTGTCCCCATTGCCCCCCCCCCCCCCGTGCCCCCCCACTTTGGGGTCACCCCAATGTCCCCAACACCCCCCTTGGTGTCCCCACAGCCCCACGGAGCTGAGGCGGAGGCTGGCGGCGGCCGAGGCTGCGTGAGTCCATGGGGCCAAAGGGGGACAAAGAGGGTTGGGGGGGGGGGTTGGGGACAATGAGGGGACCCCAATTGTGTCCCCCCCCAGGCTGGTGGTGGCGGAGGCGCGCGCCGTGGAGGTGGCTCAGTGCGCGGAGCTGCAGCTGCAGGCGCTGCGCAGGCAGCTGGAGGTAAGGGGGGACAAGGGGGGCAGGATGGGGACACCAGGGGGGCACAATGGGGATACACTGCGGACACAATAGGGACACGATGGGGACACAATGGGAACACGATGGGGTCACAATAGGGTACAGTGGGGACACCATGGGGACACAATGGGAACACGATGGGGGCACAATGGGGTACAGTGGGGACACCATGGGGACACAATGGGAACACGATGGGGGCACAATAGTGTACAGTGGGGACACCATGGGGACACAATGGGAACACGATGGGGGCACAATAGGGTACAGTGGGGACACCATGGGGACACAATGGGAACACGATGGGGGCACAATGGGGACACAATGGGGACACGATGGGGATACAGTAGGGACACGATGGGGATACAGTGGGGACACCATGGGGGCACAATGGGGACACCATGGGGGCACGATGGGGGCACAATGGGGACACAATGGGGGCACAATGGGGACACAATGGGGGCACAATGGGGACACAATGGGGACACGATGGGGATACAGTGGGGACACGATGGGGATACAGTGGGGACACGATGGGGACACAATGGGGACACGATGGGGATACAGTGGGGACACGATGGGGACACAATGGGGACACGATGGGGGCACAATGGGGACACAATGGGGCACAATGGGGACACAATGGGGACACCATGGGGGCACAATGGGGACACGATGGGGATACAGTGGGGACACAATGGGGCACGATGGGGACACCATGGGGGCACAATGGGACCCAACGGGCACTCGCTGGGGACCCCGCAGCAGGACAAGGCCGCGGTGCAGGCGCAGGTGACGTCGCTGCTGCTGGAGCTGAAGGAGAGCCAGGAGCTGCTGGAGAGCGGGCGCCGGGAGCGCCAGGACCTGGAGCAGCGGTGCCGGGGCCGGGGGGGCCATGGGGGGCTCTGGGTGCTGTGGGGTGGCTATAGGGTGATACAGGGTGTTCATGGGGTGCTATGGGTGCCCTGGGCGCTGTGGGGTCTCTATGGTTGCTATGGGGTTCCTATGGGGTCCTTATGGGGTCCCTATGGGGTTCCTATGGGGTCTCTGTGGGGTCTCTCTGGGGTACCTATGGGGTCCCTATGGGGTCTCTGGGGTCCCTCTGGGGTTCCTATGGGGTCCTTATGGGGTCTCTCTGGGGTACGTATGGGGTCCCTATGGGGTTCCTATGGGGTCTCTGGGGTCCCTCTGGGGTTCCTATGGGGTCCTTATGGGGTCTCTCTGGGGTACCTATGGGGTCCCTATGGGGTCCTTATGGGGTCTCTCTGGGGTACCTATGGGGTCCCTATGGGGTTCCTATGGGGTCTCTGGGGTTCCTATGGGGTCCTTATGGGGTCTCTCTGGGGTACCTATGGGGTCCCTATGGGGTTCCTATGGGGTCTCTGGGGTCCCTCTGGGGTTCCTATGGGGTCCTTATGGGGTCTCTCTGGGGTACCTATGGGGTCCCTATGGGGTTCCTATGGGGTCTCTCTGGGGTCCCTATGGGGTTCCTATGGGGTCTCTCTGGGGTCTCTCTGGGTTCTCTCTGTGGTCCCCCTGGGGTCTCTCTGGGGTCCCCCTGGGGTCCCTCTGGGATGCTCCGGGTGCTATGGGGCTCCCCCGGCAGGGCGCAGGGCTCGCAGGCGCGGTGCCGGGCGCTGGAGGCGGCGGCCTCGGGCCATGCCCTGCAGCTGGATGAGCTCCGCCTGCAGGTGCAGAACCTGGAGACAGCGCTGAGGGTGGAGCGGCAGCGGGCGAGCGACGAGAAGTGAGCGGGGACGGGGGCACCGGGGCCATTGCGTCACGGGGAGGCAGCCGGTACCGGGGGTCAGCCCTTACCGGGGGTCAGCCCTTACTGGGGGTCAGCCCTTACTGGGGGTCAGCCCTTACCGGGGGTCAGCGGTTACCGGTGTCAGTGGTTACCGGTGTCAGTGGTTACCGGTGTCAGTGCTTACCGGTGTCAGCGGTTACCGGTGTCAGTGCTTACCGGTGTCAGCGGTTACCGGTGTCAGCGGTTACCGGTGTCAGTGCTTACCGGTGTCAGCGGTTACCGGTGTCAGCTGTTACCGGGTGTCAGTGGTTACCGGTGTCAGCGGTTACCGGTGTCAGTGCTTACCGGTGTCAGCGGTTACCGGTGTCAGCTGTTACCGGGTGTCAGTGGTTACCGGTGTCAGCGGTTACCGGTGTCAGTGGTTACCGGTGTCAGTGCTTACCGGTGTCAGCGGTTACCGGTGTCAGTGCTTACCGGTGTCAGTGCTTACCGGTGTCAGCGGTTACCGGTGTCAGCTGTTACCGGGTGTCAGTGGTTACCGGTGTCAGCGGTTACCGGTGTCAGTGCTTACCGGTGTCAGCGGTTACCGGTGTCAGTGCTTACCGGTGTCAGTGGTTACCGGTGTCAGCGGTTACCGGTGTCAGCGGTTACCGGTGTCAGCGGTTACCGGTGTCAGTGGTTACCGGGTGTCAGCGGTTACCGGTGTCAGTGCTTACCGGTGTCAGCGGTTACCGGTGTCAGTGGTTACCGGTGTCAGCCGTTCCCAGGTGACCCCATCCCGGTGCCCCCGTCCCTACAGGCGGAAGCTGGTGCAGCTGCAGGCCGCCTACCACCACCTCTTCCAGGAGTACGATGCCCACATCAAGGCCAGCCTGGAGGGGGACCGGCGCAGCCAGGTGGGGGCCAGCACCGGCACCATGGGGACAGGGTGGGGCCAGGACCCCCTTGGGTCCCCACTGATCCCCATTGATTCCCATTGATCCCCATTGATTCCCATTGATCCCCATTGATCCCCATTGATCCCCATTATTCCCATTGATTCCCATTGATTCCCATTGATCCCCATTGATCCCCATTGATCCCCATTGAGCTGCATTGATCCCCATTGACCTTCATTGATCCCCATTGACCTTCATTGATCCCCATTGAGCCCCATTGATCCCCATTGACCCTCATTGAGCCCCATTGATCCCCATTGAGCCCCATTGATCCCCATTGACCCTCATTGATCCCCATTGATCCCCATTGACCCTCATTGACCCTCATTGAGCCCCATTGATCCCCATTGACCCTCATTGATCCCCATTGAGCCCCATTGATCCCCATTGACCCCCATTGAGGCCCACTGGGCCCCCCGGCGCTGTCCCTGGTGCAGGATCTGGCCCTGGTGCGGGCCCGGCTCCGTGCTGCCGAGGAGGCGCTGGCGGCCAAGCAGGACCGAATCGATCGCCTGGAGGCCGAGGCCCAGGCCCAGCGAGTGCAGCTGGAGACCATCCCCGTGCTGCAGGCCCAGGTCTGACCCCCCCGGCACCCCCATTGCCCCACAGGGACCCCCCCAAGGACCCCCATTACCCCATTGACCCCCATTCCCCCCATTAACCCAATTAACTCATTGCCCCCGTTGCCCCCATTGCCCCCATTGACCCCATTACCCCCATTACCTCATTGCCCCCGTTGCCCCCATTACCCCCATTTCCCCCATTGACCCCATTACCCCCATTGACCCCATTCCCCCCATTACCCCCATTGACTCCATTACTCCCATTGACCCCATTGCCCCCATTACCCCCATTGACCCCATTACCCCCATTGACCCCATTGCCCCCATTACCCCCATTGACCCCATTACCCCCATTGCCCCCATTACCCCCATTACCCCCCATTCCCCTCATTAACCCCCATTGTCCCCATTGACCCCATTCCCCCCATTCCCCCCATTCCCCCCCATTGCCCCCCCAGGCCGATATCTTCAAGGCCGACTTTGCGGCCGAGCGGGCGGCGCGGGAGCAGCTCCACGCCCAGCGGGAGGCGCTGCAGGAGGAGCTGGAGCAGCTGCGGCGCCGCCTGGAGGCCGAGGGGGCCGCGCGGTGAGAGCCGACCCGGAGCCAAACTGACCCAAACTGACCCAAACCTGACCCAAACCGACCCAAACTGACCCAAACCTGACCCAAACTGACCCAAACTGCCCTGAAACCGACCCAAACCGACCCAAACTGACCCAAACCTGACCCAAAACTGACCCAAACTGACCCAAAACTGACCCAAACTGACCTAAAACCGACCCAAACAGACCCAAACTGACCCAAACTGACCTAAAACTGACCCAAACTGACCTAAAACCGACCCAAACCGACCCAAACTGACCTAAAACCGACCCAAACTGACCTAAAACCGACCCAAACTGACCCAAAACTGACCCAACCCAACCCCCCCCCCCCAGCAAACCCCATGGGGACCCCACTGAGCCCCCCCCCTTTGAGCCCCCCCAAAGTGACCCCAAATCCTCCCCCCCCCCATAGGATCCGCCTGGAGGAGATGAGGAACCGGCACTCGGAGCCCACGGGGGGGGGTGAGTGCTTGGGGGGACCCCCCCTTTACACCCCCCTTTTTGGGGGGGGGGGTCAGGGGGGAATGGTTCCCCCCCCATTCACCCCAATAAGTTTGGGTTTGGGGGACCTCCCCCTTTATGGGGGGGGGGAAGGGGTTGATGGTTCCCCCCCCCCCCCATTCACCCCAATAGGTTTGGGGGGGCCCCCCCCCGAGGAGGAACCCGACCTCTGCTGCCCCAAGTGCCTGTACAAGGCCCCGGACATGGACACGCTGCAGATCCACGTCATGGATTGCATCAAGTGAGGGGAGGGGGGGGGCACCCCAAAACCCCCCCTGCACCCCCCTAAACCCCCCCCCCCCCAGTCCCAGAATGGACCCTTCCAAAATGGGGGCTCTTGGGGGGGGTCCCCCCATTAAATCCAATGAACCCAGGGGGGAAATCTCAGCTTTTCACTTTATTGCCCCAGGGCTGGGGGGGTCCCGGCCCCCCCCCAATTCCAACCCCCCCCATGGAGGGCGTTCATCGGCCCCTCCCCCACCCCACGGGGGGCTTTTGGGGGGAGGCGTCATAAATGGGGGGTGCCGGGGGGGGGGTGGTCACGTGACCCCAATGAGGACCCCAGGGGTTGGGGGGGTTCTGGGGGCGTTTTGGGGCCCTTTCCGGTCATTTTGGGGCCGTTTTGTGTCATTTTGGGAGAGTTTGGGGCGTTTTGGTGTAGTTTGGCCTGGGCGGCTCCGGTTTGGGCCGCTTGGAGCCGGTTTCGGGGGGGGTTGCATCATTTTGGGTGGGTTTTGGACCATTTTGGGTTGGTTTCGCATGATCTCGGGGGTGTTTTGAGCTGGTCCAGGTTGGGTTTGGGCCATTTTGGTGCAGTTTGGGTTGTTCCAGGTGGGTTTCGGGTGGATTTGGATCATTTTGGGTGGATTTGGGGCTGTTCCGGGTCGGTTTTGGGAAGATTTGGGGCTGTTTTGGGCCGTTCCGGGCCAGTTTTGGGTGGATTTGGGGCCGTTTTGGGTCAGTTTTGGGTGGATTTTGGCCTGGTTTGGGCCATTCCAGGTCTGTTTTGGGTGGATTTTGGGCCGTTCTGGGTCGGTTTTGGGAAGATTTGGAGCTGTTTTGTGCTGGTTTGGGTGGATTCGGGGCTGTTTCAGGTCAGTTTTGGGTGGTTTTGGGGCTGTTTTGTGCTGTTCTGGGTGGATTCGGGGCTGTTTTGGGCCATTTCGGGTCAGTTTTGGGTGATTTTGGGGCCGTTTTGGGCTGTTTCGGGTCAGTTTTGGGGCCGTTTTGTGGTGGTTTGGGTGATTTTGGGGCCGTTTTGTGCTGTTCTGGGTGGATTCGGGGCTGTTTTGGGCCATTTCGGGTCAGTTTTGGGTGGTTTTGGGGCTGTTTTGTGGTGTTTTGGGCGATTTTGGGGCCGTTTTGTGCTGGTTTGGGTGGATTCGGGGCTGTTTTGGGCCGTTTCGGGTCAGTTTTGGGTGATTTTGGGGCTGTTTTGGGCCGTTCCGGGTCAGTTTTGGGTGGGTTCGGGTCTCTCCATTCATTCCTACGAAGCCGGCTCGGGCTGTGGGGGGGGGAGGGGCTCGGGGCTGTCGGGGGCGGGGCCGTGGCCGCGCGCGGGGACCTCGATCACGCGGGGGCGCTCGATGAGGCGCGCGCCGCGCGGGCCCGGCTCCGCGATGCCGATGATCCAGCCCTGCAGCGCCCCCTGGCGGCCGCGCGCCCGCAGCTCCGCGCAGAACCGCGCGGCCTGGTCCCGGGGCAGGCACAGGAGGAGGCCCCCTGCGGGGGCACGTGACCGGGGGGGGGGGGGGGGGGGGTCAGGGCGGGGCACGTGACAACACCGCCCTAACAAGGGAGACCCCGATGGGGATTCCCTTCATGGGGACCCCCCCCCACCCAATAGAGACCCCCCCCAATGGGGACACCTCAATGGGGACCCCAATAGAGACCCCCCAATAGGGACCTCCCAATGGGGACACCTCAATGGGGACCCCAATAGAGACCCCCCCCAGTGGGGACACCTCAATGGGGACCCCAATAGAGACCCCCCAATAGGGACTTCCCAATGGGGACACCCCCAATAGGAACACCCCAATGGGGACACCTTAATGGGGACCCCAGTAGAGACCCCCCAATAGGGACCTCCCAATGGGGACACCCCCAATAGGGACACCTTAATGGCGACCCCAATAGGGACACCTCAATGGGGACACCCCAATGGGGACACCCCAATAGGAACCCACCCAATAGGGACACCTCAATGGGGACCCCAATAGTGACACCCCCAAAGGGACCTCCCAATAGGGACACCCCCATGGGGACATCCTCAATGGGACCCCCCCATAGGAACCTCCCAATGGGGACCCCAACAGGGACACCCCAATGAGAACCCCCCCTATGGGAACACCCTAATGGCAACACCCCAATAGGAACCCCCCCAAAGGGACCCCCCAACAGGGACCCCCCCAATAGGAACCCACTCAATGGGGACCCCCTCCCTATAGGAACACCCCCCAATAAGGACACCCCAATGGGGACACCCATAATGAGACCCCCCCAAAGGGCCCCTCCCAGTGGGGACCCCCAACCCAGCACCCCCAAAAGGAGCACCCTTAAATAGGGACGGACCCCACGTGTCTCTGACCCCCCCCCCCCGTACCGGAAGTCTCCGGGGCTGTTCCGCGCAGGAGCCGCCCCCCCCCGCAGGCCGCGCTCATGGCCGCGGTGCGCGCGATCAGGGGCAGGTTGTGGATGACGAAGGTCACGTGGTGCCGCTGCCGCGCCGCCAGGGCGCGCGCGTGCCCGAGCAGCCCGAAGCCGGTGACGTCAGTGGCCGCGTGCGCGCCGAACGCGCGCAGGAGCCCCGCGGCTGCCGCGGGGGGGGGGGGGGGGGGAGGCGGAGACGGGATCAGCCCCCGGAGGGCGGGGAGGGACCGGGAATGGCAACATCCGGGTCCCTGACGCCATCAATGGGTCCCCATCCCAGTGTCCCCACCTCCATATCCCCATCCCCCTGTCCCCATCCCCATCCCAATGTCCCTATTCCCATTCCAATGTCCCCGTCCCCATCCCAACGTCCCCATCCCATTATCCCCATCCCCGTCTCAATGTCCCCATCCCAATGTCCCCATCCCCATGTTCCCATGTTCCCATCCCATTATCCCCATCCCAATGTCCCCATCCCAATATCCCCATCCCCGTCTCAATGTCCCCATCCCAATCCCAATGTCCCCCTCCCTATTCCATTGTCCCCATCCCCCTGTCCCCATCCCCACTCCAGTGTCCCCATCCCCATCCCGGTGTCCCCATCCCCATCCCATTATCCCCATCCCTGTCTCAATGTCCCCATCCCTATTACATTGTCCCCATCCCCCTGTCCCCATCCCCATCCCAGTGTCCCCATCCCATTATCCCCACCCCCATCCCGGTGTCCCCATCCCGGTGTCCCCATCCCCATCCCATTATCCCCATCCCCGTCTCAATGTCCCCATCCCTATTACATTGTTCCTATCCCCATCTCCATCCCAATGTCCCCATCCCCATCCCAGTGTCCCCGTCCCGGTGTCCCCATCCCCATCCCAGTGTCCCCGTCCCGGTGTCCCCATCCCAGTGTCCCCATCCCCATCCTGGTGTCCCCATCCCGGTGTCCCCATCCCCATCGCGGTGTCCCCATCGCGGTGTCCCCATCCCCATCCCATTACCCCCATCCCCGTCTCAATGTCCCCATCCCAATGTCCCCATGCCTATCCCATTGTTCCTATCCCTGTCCCCATTCCAGTGTCCCCATCCTGTTATCCCCATCCCGTTATCCCCATCCCCATCCCGGTGTCCCCATCCCGGTGTCCCCATCCCCATCCCGGTGTCCCCATCCCGCTGGCCGCTCCCCCTCGCCTACCGGTGCGGTTGAGCGTGGCCATGCTGAGCACGGCCTCCTGATAGGCGGCTTCCACCTCCTCCCGCGTCACCACCAGCTTCAGCTTCTCCCAGCGCTCCGGCTGCGGGAAACAGGGGCTGGGACCCGGATGGGTGCCCTGGGGACCCCTTTGGGTGCTGTGGGTGCCCCTTTGGGTGCCCTTTGTGTGTTGCGGGTGCCCCTTTGGGTATCCTTTGGGTGCTGTGGGTGCCCCTTTGGGTGCTGTGGGTGCCCTTTGGGTGCTGTGGGTGCCCTTTGGGTGCTGTGGGTGCCCCTTTGGGTGCCCTTTGTGTGTTGTGGGTGCCCCTTTGGGTGCTGTGGGTGCCCCTTTGGGTGCTGTGGGTGCCCCTATGGGTGCTCCCCGCCCCACTCACGTTGTCCAGCCACTGGTGTGCGGTGACGGCCATGTGGGTGCCCAGGGGCTTGGTGAGCACCAGGACATCACCGGGGACAGCGCTGTCGGGCCTGGGGGGGACACAAGGGGATGGGTGACAAAAAGGGGGGGGACACAAAGGGGATGGGTGACAAAAAGGGGGGAGACACAAAGGGGATGGATGACAAAAAGGGGGGGGACACAAAGGGGATGGGTGACACCAAGTGGCAGCGGGGGGGGGGGGTGCTGCCCTCCTCCCTCACATGATGAACTCGCCGGGCCGGCAGACGGTGCTGGCCACCCCCCCGATGATGATCCAGGGGTTCAGCACCGTCTGCCCCCCCGTCACCGACGTCCCCCCGTCCTCCGCCGCGTCCCGGAAGCCCTTCACCAGCAACGGCACCACCTTGTCCCTCTCCTATGGGGGGGGTCACACACAATGGAACAGTCCAAAACAGGGGTGGCAAGGGGGGGGTCTCCCCTCTTTCTGTGTGTCCCCCCGTCACACACAATGGAACAGTCCAAAAGAAGGGTGGCAAGGGGGGGTGTCCCCTCTTTCTGTGTGTCCCCCCCCTCACACACAATGGAAGAGTCCAAAAGAAGGGTGGCAAGGGGGAGGGTCTCCCTTCTTTTTGTCCCCCCCATCACACACCATGGAACAGTCCAAAAGAAGGATGGCAAGGGGGAGGGTCTCCCTTCTTTTTGTCCCCCCCCAATCACACACCATGGAACAGTCCAAAAGAAGGATGGCAAGGGGGAGGGTCTCCCTTCTTTTTGTCCCCCCCATCACACACCATGGAACAGTCCAAAAGAAGGATGGCAAGGGGGAGGGTCTCCCTTCTTTTTGTCCCCCCCCAATCACACACCATGGAACAGTCCAAAAGAAGGGTGGCAAGGGGGGGGTGTCCCCCCTCTTTTTGTGTGTCCCCCCCCCCGCACCTCCTCGCTCATCTTGGTGCTGACGCTGAGCAGCATGAGGACGTTATCGCACTCGGTCACCCCCATGGCGTAGAGGTCGCTGAGGACGTTGGCGCAGGCGATGCGGCCCTGGGGGGGGGCAAAGGGGGTTGGGGTCTTTTAGAGAGGTTCTGGGGTCTTTTAGATGGCCTTTGGGTCTTCTAAAGGGGGTTTGGGGGGCGGTTGAGGGCGTTTGTGGTCTTTTAAAGGGGTTTGGGGTCTTTTAGAGGGGTTCTGGGGAGGGTTTTGAGAGCCTTTCGGGTCTCTTAGAGAGGTTTGGGGTGCTTTAAAGGGGTTTGGTGTCTGTAAGAGAGATTGGGGGATTTGGGGTCCTTGAGGGGGGAATTGGGGTCCTTGGGGGGGGAATTGGGGTCCCTGGGGGGGGGATTTGGGGTCCGGGGGGTGTTTTAGGGGGGTGTTTCCGGTCACCATCATGTAGGGGTCATCCACCAGCGGGTAGAAGAAGTCCGTGGTCTGCACCAATGAGAGGCCGCCGTGGCGCAGGGGGATGACGCACGAGTCCAGCCCGATCCCTGCCGGGGGGCGTGGTCAGGGCAAGCCACGCCCCCTTCCCTTAGCCACGCCTCCTTCCCCTTTGCTCTCTTCCCCCCCCCCCCCCCCCTTGCCCTTTGCCCCCACCGCTCCGCTCGCCCTTTGGCCTCCGCCATGTCCCCAAGGGCCCGCTCCGGTCCTCACCCAACGCCGGGGCCCCGTTGCCGCCGCCGCCGCTCGCCTCCGGTTCCGGCCCTTCCCCGCGGCCCAAGCGCTGCTCTTCCCCGAAGGCCGTCAGGAGCTGGAGCAGCGTCTCCTGCGGGACTTTGCAGCCTCAGCCCCGCAGCTCCCCGAAGGCCGTGAGGCGCCAGCCGGGGCCCAGACCCAGCGAGGCCGGGTCGAAGGGGCGGTACCCGGCGGGAGCGGGAGCGGCGGCGGCGGCGGCAGCGTCCACCGGCGCCGCCATCTTGGACTGAGCGGGTCTCTGGGAGCAGGGGCTGAGGAGAAGGGGGCGCCGCTCGCTATTGGCTGAGAGGGAAGAGGGGAGGCGGGGCGAAAGGGCGGTGGAGAGCGGTGATTGGGTGGTGGGGGAAAGGGGCGGGAAAAGGAGGCGGTGCCAGTCGCTATTGGCTGGGAGGGCGGCGGGGAGGCGGGAGGAGGGCGGAGATAGGGAGGGAGCGGGAGGGAAGTGAGGCGAGCGGGGATTGGACGGTGGAGGAAAGGCTGCGGGCTCGGATTGGGTGGCAGGGGGGAGGAGGAGGGACGAGAGGTAATTGGAGGGGGCGGTGGGAGGGAGCGAGCGGGGATTAGACGGTGGGGAAGGGGCGTGGCCATCCCGGGAGCGTGGCGGGAAAGCCGGGATTGGCGGGGCTGACTCTGATTGGCCAGCAGCTCGAAGGGGGCGGGACGTAAAAGGCGGAACGGGCGGGGATTGGTCGGAGCTCCTCTGGTCCTCCCGCGGCTCCTCTCTGGGCGGTGCCGCTCCGTGACCGGAAGCGGATGTGACGCCGGATGCGGAAGTGCCGCGCTGTAGCCGGGCAGGTGCCACCATGGCGGCGGCGGCGGCAGCGGCGGGGGATGGTGGCGGCGAGGCCGGAACCACGGCAGGTGAGGGCCTATGGGGCCTATAGGGAGGACATGAGGGGCTATGGTGGGTATAGGGTGGCTATAGAGGGGCTATAGGGGGTTATAGGGTGGATATGAGAGGCTATGGGGTCTATAGGGGGGTGTATAGGGGAGCTATAGGGTGCTGTAGGGTGGATATGAGGGCCTATGGGGGGTATAGGCTGGCTATGGGGTGGATGTGAGGGCCTATGGGGCGTACAGGGGGGCTATAAGATGGATATGAGGGTCTACAGGGGGTATACGGTGGATATGAGGGTCTATGGGGGGTATAGGGGGGCTATAAGGGGGCTATCGAGCGCTATAGGTTGCATACGTGGGGTTATCGGGGAATATGGGGCCTATAGGGTAGGTATGAGAGCTTTTAGGTGGCTGTAGGAGAGATATAGGGGGCTATAGGGCAGATCTGTGGGGCAATAGTGGGGACATGGGAGGAAATAGCGAGGGTTAGTGGACCTTTAGGATCTATAGTGTAGGTGCTATGGGGGAGTGTGGGTCTCTATGGGGTGGATATGGGTCTCTATGGGGCAGGTGTGGGTTGCTATGGGGCAGGTGTGGGTCTCTCTGGGGCTGCTCTGGGTCCCTATGGGGTGGCTGTGAGTCTCTATGGGGCAGGGGGGGATCTCTATGGGGTCTCTCTGGAGCAGGTGTGGGTCTCTGTGGGGTGGGTATGGGGCAGCTGTGGGTTTCTATGGGGTGGGTATGGGGTGGCTGTGGGTCGCTATGGGGCAGGTATAGGTTGCTATGGGGTCACTGTGGAGCAGGTGTGGGTCTCTATGGGGCAGGTATGGGGCAGGTGTGGGTCTCTATGGGTGGCTGCGGGACGCTATGGGGCAGGTGTGGGTCCGGATGGGGCCGCCCCACTGACCGCCCCTTAGCGTGGCTGCGCGGCACCAGCCTGGCCGTGCTGGTGCTGCAGAACGCGTCGCTGGTGCTGAGCATCCGCTACGTGCGCACGCGCCCGGGGCAGCGCTTCCGGCCCAGCACCGCCGTCGTCCTGGCCGAGCTCCTCAAGGGCAGCGCCGGCTTCCTCCTGCTCGTCCTCCAGCACCGCGGTCAGCGCCCGGCAGTGGGGACATGGGGGGCATTGGTGGCATTGGGGCATTGGGGGTGTGGGGGGCATTGGGGACATGGAGGGGTATTGGGGCTGTGGGGGGCATTGGTGGCATTGGGGGTGTGGGGGGGCATTGGTAGCATTGGGGGTGTGGGGGGCATTGGGGGTATGGGAGTATTGGGGGTGTGGGGGGCATTGGGGCTATGGGGGGGCATTGGGGACATGGGGGGGTATTGGGGCTGTGGGAGGCATTGGTGGCACTGGGGCTGTGGGGGGCATTGGTGGCATTGGGGGTGTGGGGGGCATTGGGGGTGTGGGGGGCATTGGGGACATGGGGGGGTATTGGGGCTATGGGGGGCATTGGGGCTGTGGGGGGCATTGGGGCTGTGGGGGGCATTGGGGCTGTGGGGGGTATTGGGGCTATGGGGGGCCATTGGGTGCCCTTGGGTATCCCTGGGTCCTATTGGGTACCATTAGGTGCCCTTGGGTGCCATTGGGTGTCCCTGGGTACCATTGGGTCCCATTGGGTGCCCTTGGGTGCCATTGGGTGTCCCATTGGGTCCCATTAGGTGCCCCTGGGTGCCACTGGGTGTCCCTGGGTCCCATTGGGTCCCATTGGGTGCCCTTGGGTGCCATTGGGTGTCTCCGGTGTGGCAGGCAGCGTGCGGCAGGCGCTGGGGACGCTGCAGGGGGCGCTGTGGGGGCAGGCGGGGGACACTCTGCGCCTGGCCGTGCCCTCGCTCATCTACACCCTGCAGAACAACCTCCAGTACGTGGCCATCTCCAACCTGCCCGCGGCCACCTTCCAGGTGGGACAAGGGGGGACAATGGGGGCCTTGGGGACAATGGGGGTCAATGGGGACTATGGGGGCCTTGGGGACAATGGGGGCCTTGGGGACAATGGGGGTCAATGGGGACAATGGGGGCCTTGGGGACAATGGGGACATCTCATTTCCATGACCCTGTCCCGTGTCCGCTATGGCAGTTGCCCCTATTCCTATCCTGTCCCCATAGGTGACGTTGTCCCGCCAGTGCCCCCATAGGCGCTGCTGTCCCCATAGGTGCTGCTGTCCCTGTGGCTCCCATAAGCGCTGCTGCCCCCATAAGCACTGCTGTCCCCATGGTGCCCCATAGGCGCTGCTGTCCCCATAGGCGCTGCTGTCCCCCTGGTTCCCCATAGGCGCTGCTGTCCCTATGGCTCCCCATAGGCACTGCTGTCCCCATAGGCTCTGCTGTCCCCCTGGTTCCCCATAGGCGCTGCTGTCCCCATAGGTGCTGCTGTCCCCCTGGTTCCCCATAGGCGCTGCTGTCCCTATGGCTCCCCATAGGCGCTGCTGTCCCCATAGGCTCTGCTGTCCCCCCGGTTCCCCATAGGCGCTGCTGTCCCCATAGGCGCTGCTGTCCCCACGGTGCCCCACAGCCGCTGCTGTCCCCGCAGGTCACGTACCAGCTCAAGATCCTCACCACCGCCGTCTTCTCGGTGCTGCTCCTGGGCACCCCCTTGTCCCGCACCCAATGGCTCTCCCTGGCGCTGCTCTCCATGGGCGTCGCGTTGGTGCAGGCCGAGCAGGGCGACGGCACCGGCGCCGCCGGGACCCCTTCGTCCCCCTTGGAGGGCCCCCCCCAGAGCTACGCCGTGGGGCTGGCGGCCGTGGCCGCCTCCTGCCTCTCCTCGGGCTTCGCCGGCGTCTACTTCGAGCGCCTGCTCAAGAGCCGCGGCGGCTCCATTTGGCTCCGCAACGTCCAACTGGGCGCCGTGGGCACCGTGCTGGCCTTGGCCGCCATGGCCGCCACCGACGGCGCCGCCGTGGCCCGCGACGGCTTCTTCTATGGTTACACCGGCGCCGTGTGGGCCGTGGTGCTGAACCAGGCGGCCGGGGGGCTGCTGGTGGCCGTGGTGGTGCGCTACGCCGACAACATCCTCAAGGGCTTCGCCACGGCGCTCTCCATCCTGGCCTCCACCGCCGCCTCCGTCCACCTCTTCGGCTTCAGGCCCAGGGCGCCCTTCCTGGCCGGCACCGCCATGGTGCTGGCCGCTGTGTACCTCTATGGGAGGCCCCAGTACCGCCAATGGCAGCGGCAGCAGCAGGATGAGGCCCAGCAGCAGGAAAGCGGCAGCAGCGGCAAGTCAGTGGGAGCATGAATGGGGGGGGGGGGTGGGGGGGGTCCCGTTCTCCCCCCCCCCCCGCTGCACCCCAACATGGACCCCAATGGGATGGGGGGGGACCTTATGGGGGTCGTTAATGGGCTGTTGTGGTTCATTAAGGGATGGGACCCATTGGGGTTCATTAATGGCCCATTAAGTGATGGGACCCATTGGGGGCCATTAATGGCCCATTGAGGTTCATTAACTGATGGGACCCATTAGGGTTCATTAATGGCCCATTAAGTGATGGGACCCATTAGGGTTCATTAATGGCCCATTAAGTGATGGGACCCATTAGGGTTCATTAATGGCCCATTAAGTGATGGGACCCATTGGGGGTCATTAATGGCCCATTGAGGTTCATTAAGTGATTGGATCCATTGGGGGTCATTAAGGGCCCATTGAGCGATGGGACCCATTGGGGTTCATTAATGGGCCATTGAGGTTCATTAAGTGATTGGATCCATTGAGGGTCATTAAGGGCCCATTGAGCTATGGGACCCATTGGGGTTCATTAATGGGCCATTGAGGTTCATTAAGTAACAGGACCCATTTGGGGTTCATTAATGGCCCATTCATGTTCATTAGGTGATGGGACCCATTGGGGTTTTGTTAATGGCTCATTAAGGGATGGGACCCATTGGGGGTCATTGATGGCCCATGAAGGTGATGGGGCCCTGTTGGGGTTCATGAGGTGGTGGGCACCCTTTGACGTTTATTTGGTGATGGGGAACTATTGGGGTTCATTAACGGCCCATTAAGGTTCATTAAGTGATGGGGACCCATTGGGTCCATTGAGGTCCATTGGGTGATGGGGACCCATTGGGTCCATTGAGGTCCATTGGGTGATGGGGACCCATTGGGTCGATTGAGGTCCATCGGGTGATGGGGACCCATTGGGTCCATTGGGTGATGGGGGCCGTTAATGGTAGGGACCCTTTGGGGTCCATCACAACTCATTGGGTGATGGGGGATCCAATCAGGCTTCATTAGGTGGCGGGAACCCATTGGGGTTCATTAACGGTGGAGGTTCATTAGGGTGATGAAGGACTCATTAACACTCATTAGGTGCCAGAGGACCTCCTTAGTGCTGGGGTCCATCAAGTGATGAAGGACATGGGGGGGAGGGGCAGGACCCCGGTTATTGGGGGGGGGAGGGGTTGCGATGGGTTTTTAACTGTGATTTGGGGCTAATAAAGGCAGATTTGGCAAACGGGCGCGTGCTGGGGGGTGGGCACTAACCCCTGACCCCCTCTTTGGGCTATAGAGACTCCTATAGCACCTATATGGAGCTTCCTGGGGCTATAGAAGGTCTGTAGAGACTATATAAGAGCTATGGAGATCCCCCTTGAGCAATACAGGAGCTATAGGCACCCTATAGAATCCATAGACACCCCCAGAGAAGCTGTAGAGATCTCCCCCCCCAGCCACTTAACACCCATAGGGACCTCCCCAGGGTAGTACAGGATCCATGGGGACCTCCATGATTGCATCACTGGGGCCCCCCATGGGGCCGTATAGGAGCCATAGGGGCCGTATAGGCGCCATAGGGACCATCGCAGCGCCCTAGAGGGTCCATGGGCCCTCAGCTCCGGGCTCTCTCTCTCTTGCAGGTCTCCTCCCTCCAAGGACAAAGGCTCCTGATGGGATCAAGCACCCCCCCCTGGGCCCTATCCAGGCCCTATAGGGGCCATAGAGACCCTGCTGGGCCCTATTGAGACTGTACAGCCCCTCCTCAACGGGGTCCTATAGACACCCCCACCCCCTTACCGGGTTTACTGTTGCTTTTGGGATGAATTAAGGTCATTTTGGTCAAGCTTTGCCCCTATGGACTCTATAAGGGGTGCTCCCATTGGTCAAGCCATGAACCATCGAGACGAGGCTTTATTGGTCCTAGAGCGGCCACATGGACCCATAGAGAGGAGGCTCTGGGGGGGGCTGCTCTATGGTCCCCAGTAGCTCCCAGTAGCTCCCAGTGCCCCTCAGCGCAGCAGCCGGGCCAGCACCCAGCAGCCCAGCGTCACCCAATGGCTGGCCCAGTTCAGCTCCGACCACTTGCGGATGGTGTAGGACATCCCATAGCCCTTCATGGGGGGGGCAAGAGCACAGCGATGGGGGGGGGACCCCACACCCTGACCCCCAACTTGTAGAACATCCCATAGCCCTTCATGGGAGGGGGCACCCCACACCCTGACCCCCCACTTGTTGGAGGGGGGACGGATGTGGTTTTGGGGTCCCACCTGCTCCTCAATGCTGTCATCGGCCTCCAGGTCAAACAGGGCACCCAGGTAGGAGAGGTGGAAGAGAGCGATGGCGCCCAGGGCTCCATTCAGCGCCCGCACCCATAGGGCCTGGGGGAGGAAAGGGGGGGGTCTATAGGGAGCCCCTGCACCTCATAGAGACCCTATAGGACCCCTCCCATCACTCACATCCTTGTGCCGATGGGAGCAGCTGGGGGGGCAGCGCTTGGAGAGGACGCAGGCGTCAAAGATGGCAGCGAGGCGCTGGCGCAGCACTGGCAGGGGAGGGCGGGGTCAGCGGTGGCCACGCCCCCTCCATTCATGAGCGTGGGGCAAGCCCCGCCCATTCCCTTTGGCTCCGCCCCCCTCCCCAGGCCAGCCCATTCAGTCCCACCCTTAACCACCACCCAATCACCAGCTTCCAGCCATCCCCGCAGCCCCGCCCATTGGCCCCAGGCCCCGCCCACGTAGCAAAGCTCCGCCCCATCCCCTGGCCCCGCCCCCGGCCTTAAAGGGCCAGCGCTGACTGTGCTCGGTGTAGGTGATGAGCCCGAGGGAGAGGAGGACGGCGGCCAAATGGAAGCTGAGGCCCTGCAGAGACATGGGGGGGGTCAGAGGGGATTTGGGGGTCCCAATGGGGGGGTCAGGGGCTCCCGGGGCTCACGTGCAGGAGGGCGCTGGCCGCGTACGTCCCCAGCACGGCCGCGAAGGTCCCCAGGCGCCGGGCGGTCTGGAACACGTCTGCACCGGGGCCACCGGTTCACCCAGGGCCTCCCTCCCAGTATATCCCAGTATATCCCAGTCTACCCATTGTAACTCCCTAGTCCCTCCCACTTTATCCAAGTCCATCATGGTTCATCCCAGTCCATCCCAATCTACCCATTGTAACCCCCCAGGCCCTCCCAGTTCATCCCAGTCCATCCCAGTCTACCCACTTTAACCCCCAATCCTTCCCAGTCCATCCTATTCCATTGCAGTCCATCCCAGTCTGCCCATTATAGCTCCCCCGTCTGCTCCAGTCCATTCCAGTTCACCCCTTACAACTCCCCAGTCCCTCCCAGTTCATCCCAGTCCCCCCCCTCACTCACACGTGTGCAGCCAACGGGACATGGGCAGGTTCCAATTGGTCACCACGTCCGCCATGGACCGCGGCAGCTCCACCCGCAGCGGCCGCGACACCGCCAGGTCCCTTTAAGAGAGATGGGGGGGCTGGGTCAAACCACTTGGGGGGGGGGGGTTGGGTCAAACCACTTTGGGGGAGGTCACACCAGTGGGGGGGATCACAGCACTGGGGGGGGTTGGGTCAAACCACTGGTGGGGGGGTCACACCAGTGGGGGGGGAGGGGTGGGTCAAACCACTGGGGCTGGGGGGGGGTCAAACCACTCGGGGAGGGGGGGATGGGTCAAACCACTTGGGGGGTTGGGTCAAACCACTCGGAGTGGGGGGGGTTTGGGTCAAACCACTCGGGGAAGGGGGGGTCACATTACTTGGGGGTTTGGGTCAAACCACTCGGGGAAGGGGGGGGTCACATTATTTGGGGGGTTGGGTCAAACCACTCGGGGAAGGGGGGGGTCACATTATTTGGGGGGTTGGGTCAAACCACACGGGGAAGGGGGTGGGTCAAACCACTGGGGATGGGGGGGGGGTCCCCACTGCATCCCCCTCTCTTTGCCATTCCCATTCCCACTGCCCCTCCCAGTGCTCACCAGTGGAGGTGGTCGTGGCGCAGGGAGGCCCCGGAGCCGCTCAGCGTGGCCGTGGCCTCGGACAGGAAGGCCACGAAGTAGTTGCTGAAGTGGAAGGAGAGGGCACTCTCGTAGGCCCGGAGCCACCTGGGGGGGGGGAGGAGCAGAGGGGATAATGATGGGGGGAGGGGGGGGCACATTGGGGGGTGCCCCCCCTTTTGTCCCTGCACACCCCCCCCCCAGTTCTGCCCCTCACCTGGCCAAGATGCTCCTGGGCAGCAGCAAGGAAAACAGAGAGAGAGTCAGGAGGGCGAGGGGGGGGGCTTGGGGTGATTTTGGGGTGTTTCAAGGTGGTTTTGGGGCTGTTTAGGGACATTTCAGGGTGGGTTTGGGCTGGTTGGGGGGGGGGGGGTGGGTGTATTTCAGGCTGTTTTGGAGATGTTCCAGGGGGTTTTAGGGTGTTTCTGGGGTAGTTTTGGGGTGTTGGAGGGTGTTCTTGGGGTGCTCCAGGGTGGTTTTGGGGTGTTCAAGGGTGTTTGGGGGTGATTTTGGGGTGTTTCAGGATGTTTTCGGGGTTCTTTTGGGGTGATTTCAGGGTGTTTTGGAGTGTTCAAGGGCGGTTTTGGGGGTGTTTCAGGGGGTTTTGGGGGTGATTTTGGGGTGTTTTGGGCTCTCACTGTTGCAGGGTGTGGGCTCCGTACAGCGGCAGGAGGCAGGAGAAGAGGAAGGGCGCCAGGCACGTGGACACCAGGAGGCAGAGCAGGGCCAGGCCCAGGCTGCGCAGCCCCTTCCGGGCCCAGGCCAAGCTCTGGGGGGGGGGGGGGAACCCCAAGACACTGACACCCCCTTAACCCCCAACACCCCCCAGTCCCCGTGACCCCCAATGTCCTTGGGCCCCCCCATGTCCCCATTACCCCAATGGCATCCTGCTCCCCATGTCCTTCAATCCCCCTCCATGTCCCCAAATGCCCCCATTCCCCCAATGCCCCTGTCCCCCCCCATGTCCTCCAATGTCCTTGTCCCCCCATTGCCCCCCATGTCCTCCAATATCCTTGTGTCCCCATTGCCCCCCATGTCCTCCAATGTCCTTGTGCCCCCAATGTCCTTGGCCCCCCATTGCCCCCCATGTCCCAATGCCCCCCATTGCCCCCCATGTCCTCCAATGTCCTTGTGCCCCCAATGCCCCTGTCCCCCCCATGTCCCCCAATGTCCCAATGCCCCCGTTACCCCCCCCCCCTTCCCCCACGTACCAGGGGGGGCCCCTCCACCGCCCGTAAATAGGCCCCGAAGGGCTCCCAGGGCCCGAAGACGACGGAGCCGGGCGAGCAGAGGTACCCCAGGACCTGGGCGGGGGTCGGCTCCCCCCCCGCCCCCCCCCGGTCCAGGTCAAAGCCCAGGGACACGGCCTTCATGGCCACCACCATCTGCGCCCCTGACCCCCCCCCCAGCGGGGTTAGCGCCTCCCAATGGGGAGGGGACCCCAATGGGGGGGGACCGAACCAAAGACTTGGGGGGGGGGGGGCCTCACCTCGCATCTTGTGCCAGGTCACCGTGTCCACCATGTGCAGCTCCCTGTGGGAAAGGGGGGGGTCCAAGCTCATCCCAGTTCATCCCAGTTCATCCCACTGCCCCCCTACTCCAGTTCCCAGCATCCCCAGTGCATCCCAGTCCTCCCCATACCCCCCTATACCATCCATAGCCCCCCATAACTCCCTACCACCTCCAGCCCCATAGCACCCTCTACTCCCTATACGCCCCCCCATTACTCCAGCAGCAGGTAGCAGAGCACCTCTCCCCTATCTCTCCATAGCCCCACTGCCCTCCATATCCGCATTAGTCTCCATTGCCAACCATTATCCCCCATATCATTATAGCTTCCCATTACCTCCATTACTCCCCATTACCCCCATATGCCATTACCCCATTGCCTCCCATTGCTCTCATTGCCCCCATATGCTCATCACCCCCCATTACTCCCCATAACCCCCATTCCCCCCCCACCCTCATTGCCCCCCATATCCCCATTACCCCCATAGCCCCATTCCCCCTCATTACGCTCATTGCCCGCCATAGCCCCATTGCCCCCCATTACCCCCCACATCATTATAGCCCCCCATATCCCCATCACCCCCATTGCCCCCCATAGCCCCCCATTACCCCAGCAGGAGGTAGCAGAGCGCGGCCAGGGCCAGGCAGAGCCCGCGCTGGCGGCGCGCGCGGCTGAGCGCGAGGGTGAGCGCGCAGAGCGCGCTGAGCAGGGCCACCCACAGCGCATGCGCGCCGAAGAAGTGGTGCAGCGCGAGCAGCCCCCCCGCCGCCGCGCCCGCGTGCTTCCCGCCCCGCGGCAGCGCTGGTGGGGGGACGGGGGGCGAGACCAATGTGTGTGTGGGGGGGGGGAAGGGGGATACAGACACCCCCTTCCCCACAATGGTGGCACCCACCCCAATGCATGGGTCAGCCCCCCGCCCCCCCCGTGATGGGTGAATGGATGATTTCCCACCCCCCCCCGCCACGGGGCATGGCCCAAGGGATCAATGGAGGGGGGTCCCCATGGAAGAGACGCCCCCCCCCCCCCCCCGTCCCAATGGTGTAACCCACGTCTATACAAGGGGCCCCCCACCCGGGCATGGCCCAAAGGGTCAATGGAGTAGGGTGCCCATAGACCCATAAAACAGAGAGACGCTCCCCCCCCCCCCCCCAATGGTGTAACCCACGTCTATATATGGGGTCTCCACCCGGGCATGGCCCAAAGGGTCAATGGGGGGGGATGGACACACAGAAACGCCCCCCTCAATGGTGTCGACCCCCCCACCCCATGGCTGAGCCCCCCCATGATGGGTGAATGGATGAGCCCACCCCCTCCAAGGCCTGGGGTCCCTTTAACCTCCTGACCCCCCCATGATGGGGACCCCCCCCCGTTCCCCTCATCCCCCCCCACTCACGCAGCCGGTGCAGCAGCCGCGCCCCGAGGCAGAGCAGCAGCAGCGGCCAGAGCTGGGCCAGGCCCTGCCGCGCCGTCGGCACCACGCAGCCGGGCAGCACCTGAGCCGCGAACTCCCGCGGCGGCAGCGCCGCCATCGCGGGGACTCGGAGCGGGGACCGGCGGCCTCCGGGACCCCCCCCCTTCCTCCCGGGTTCCCTCGACCCCGGTCCCGCAGCCCCCGAGACCCAAACCTCGCCCGGCGCCGCCGCGCTGAGGGGCCGGGCCTGAGGGAGGGAGGGAAAAGGGGCGGAACTTCCTCAGCCACCAATCAGCTCCCGCTCTGCGGCCCCGCGCAGCTGTGTTGGCCAATCAGAGCGCGGCGCGCCCAAACGGCGGGGCCGCCGTTGCTAAGGGCGGGATGTGGTTGTTGCGGCGCGGGGGATGATGGGCGAGGGGGGCGTGGCTCTGTGGGGGGAGGGGCCTGTTGCTAGGGGCGTGGCCTGGTTGCCAGGAAGCAGCGGCGTGGTTGCTAAGGGGCGTGGTCTCGTTGCTACGGGGCGTGCCGCGGTTGCCTGGAGACGAAGGGGCTGGGGGAGCCCTGCCTTCGCGCGGTGCATTGTGGGCCGGGGGTCGGACCTCCAGTATCCCACAACACCCTGCGCGCCCCCCCGCGTCCCAGTGCTCCCAGTATGGACCAGTACATCCTGCTGGGCCGCATCGGGGAGGGCGCGCACGGCGTCGTCTTCAAGGCCAAGGACAGGAAGGTGCGGGCCTATGGGGCTCTGTGGGGCTCGGGGGGCTGCGGCCTGAAGGGGGGGAATCGGGGCCTATGTTGAGGCGGGAATTGGGGCCTATAAAGGACGGTTTGGGTGCTTTAGGGGGTCTGTGGCCTCCATTGGGGCGCATCTGGGGCCTTTGGGGCCTCTATAGGGGGCTCTGGGTGCTTTGGGGAGGGTCAATGGCCTCTGCTGGTGGGGATCTGAGTGCTTGGGGGGCTCGGGGGCATCTAGGGGGGAGCTGGGTGCTTTGGGGACGTTTGGTCCCTATTGGGGGGCATTGGGGTCCTTTTAAGGGGGGATCTGGCTCCTTTGCGATGGTTGCAGTGCCTCAGGCCCTCTATGGGGCTCTGTGCAATGGGGCCCCCCCTTTGTCTCGTGTCCCCCCCCCCCCCCAGACCGGCGAGCTGGTGGCGCTGAAGAAGATCCCATTGCGGCGCCCCGAGGAGGGGCTCCCCCCCCAGACCCTGCGGGAGATCAAGGCCCTGCGCCACATCGAGGAGCACCCCCATGTACGTGTGGGTTCCCCCCCCATAACCCCCTTATACCCCCCCCGTACCCGCCAACCCAAGCTCCTCTCCCAGCAGGATACAGGGGTTGGGTTCCCCCCCCCAGATATTGGGATCCCCCCCAGATGCTTTTGTGCCCCCCTCAAGTCCCTTCAACCCCCCCAAACCCATAGCAGGGCCCTCCCACAGCACAATAGAGGAGTCCCCCCAGGGACCTCCCTGTCCCCCCTTAACGTTGGGGTCTCCCCAAACTCCTTCCCCACCTCAATTTTGTGTCCCCCCCCCATTTTCAGGCTGTCCCCCCAATGTAATCCTGGCTCCCCACATTATTGGGTCCCCCCAAACTCTTACCCCCCCCCATACCTTTATCCCCTCCCCTTGACACCCATGGCTGCCCCCCTATATTCCGCCCCCCAAGCCCCCTTACTTATAGGGTGCCCCCCCCGTTATCCCGGTGCCGTTCCCAGGTTGTCCGCCTGGGGGCGGTGTTCGCCGCGGGCCCCGCCGTGGTCCTGGCCCTGGAGCTCCTGGTCGGGGACCTGGGGGGGCTCCTGCGCTCGGCCCCGGCGCCCTTGGCCCCCCCCCGGGTGCGGGCGCTGCTCGCTATGACCCTGCGCGGCCTCAGCCACTGCCACCGGCATCACGTGATGCACAGGGTGAGGGGGGGGGGCACCCCAAAACTTGGGGGGGGGGGGCAGCGAAACTGGGGGGAGCCAGCAGTTGGGGGGGGGACACCATGAAACTGATGGGGGTGGGAAATGGGGGGGGGGGAGCCCAAAATGGGGGTACCTTAAAAGTCCCCCAAAAATGGGAGGGGACACCCCAAAATGGGATGATCCAAAGCCGGGGGGGAGGGCTTTGAGGTGGATACAGGAGCTTATGGGAAGGGTTTCAAGGCTGGGGGGGGGACTCAGCCCCAAGCTCTGGGGGTGCCCCCCCCTATATCCGTGTCGTCCCCCCCCCCAAATGCAGGACCTGAAGCCAGCGAACCTGCTCCTGGATGCCCACGGCCGCCTCAAGCTGGGGGACATGGGGCTGGCGCGGGTGCTGGGCCCCCCCTGCGCCCGCCCCTACAGCCACCAAGTGGCCACCAGGTACCAAACCCCCCCCCCATCATTGGGGACCCCCCCCCGGATATCGGGGTGTCCTCCCCCCATCGCCCCTTGTTTTGCTGCTGTTTAGGTGGTATCGAGCCCCTGAGCTGCTCTACGGCGCCCGGGACTACGATGAAGCTGTTGATATATGGTGAGTGCCCCCCCCCCCCCGTCTCCAATTGGGCTCTTCCTGGTGTGCATTGGGGACCCCCCCTTGATGTTGGCCCCCCCCCAGGGCCGTGGGCTGCATCTTTGGGGAGCTCCTGAACCTGTCGCCGCTGTTCCCGGGGGACAACGACATCGAGCAGCTCTGCTGCGTCCTGCGCGCGCTCGGCACCCCCAGCCCCAGCGCCTGGCCCGTGAGCCCCGGGGACTGGGGGGGACAAGGGGGGGTCCCTGTTGGTCTGTGGGGTACAATGGGGGTCAATGGGGTGCAGTAGTGGTCAATGGAGGTCTTTGTCAATGGGGTACAATAGTGGTCAGTGAGGTGTCGCTGTTGGGCAATGAGGTACAATGGGGGTCAATGGGGTACAGTAGTGGTCAGTGGGGGTCACTGATGTTCAGTGGGGTACAGTGATGGTCAGGGGGGTGCAGTGGTGGTCAATGGGGGTTATTGTTGGTCAATGGGGGACAATGGTGGTCAGTGGGGTGCAATGGTGGTCAATGGGGGATCCTTGTTGGTCAATGGGGTACAGTGGTGGTCAGTGGGGGTCCCTGTTGGTCAATGGGGTACAGTGGTGGTCAGTGGGGGTCCCTGTTGGTCAATAGGGTACAATGGTGGTCAATGGGGGTCCCTGTTGGTCTATGGGGTACAATGGAGGTCAGTAGGGGTCCTTGTTGGTCAATGACATAGAATAGTCATCAATGGGGGTCACTGGTGTTCAATGGGGTACAATGGTGGTCAATGACGGCCTACTGTTGGTCAGTGGGTGGTCAAATGGGGGTCCTTGTTGGTCAGTGGGATACGATGGTGGTCAATGGGTGTCAATGGCGGTCAATGAGTATCAGTAGCAGTTAATGGTGGTCAGTGGGTATCAATGGCAGTCAATGGTGGTCAGTGGGGGTGAGTGGCCATCAGTGGTGGTCAATGGGGGTCAATGGGTGTTAATGGCAGTCAGTGGTGGTCAGTGGGCATCAATGGTGGTCAATGCGTATGAGTGGCAGCCACTAGCGGTCAATGGCGGTCAATGGGTATCAATGGCAGTCAATGGGTGTCAATGGTAGTCAGTGGGTATTAGTGGTAGTCAATGGTGGTCAATGGGTATCAATGGCGGTCACTAAGGATCAGTGGCAGTCAATGAGGAATCAGTACTGGTCAATGGGTATCAATGGTGGTCAATGGCAGTCAGTGGGTATCAATGGCGATCACTGTCAGTCGCTGGGTGCTCAATGGGGATCAATAGGGTATCAATGGGGAATCAATGGGTGGCCCGTGGGAATCAGTGCGTGTCACGTGGTCGCGCAGGAGCTGCGCGCGCTGCCGGACTGCCTGACGCTGCAGTTCCCCGTGCCTCGCTGGGGGGTCGCTGTTGCTCGATAGGGATCAATGGGCGCTCGCTGTCAGCCAATGGGGCTCAATGGGGGATCGATGGGCGCTCGCTGTCAGCCAATGGGGCTCAATGGGGGATCGATGGGTGGCCGATAGGGATCAATGGGGGGGGTCACGTGTCCCCGCAGGAGCTGCGCGCGCTCCCGGACTACCCGAAGCTGCGTTTCGCGCGCTGGGCTCCCGCGCCGCTGGAGCGGCTCGTGCCGGGGGCGGGGCCGCTCGCGCGGGACCTGCTCCGGCGGCTGCTGCGCATGCGCCCGGCCCGGCGGCCGCGCGCGGAGCAGGTGCGCGCGCACGTATGGGGAGGGGGGGTGGAGGGGGGGGTGTCACGGAGGGGTTAAGGGGGGGGCTCTATAGGGGGTAATGGGAGATGGGGGGGCTCTATGGGGGGTAATGGGAGATGGGGTTCTGTGGGGGGTAATGGGAAATGGGGGGCTCTATATGGGGTAATTGAAGATGGGGGGGCTCTATAGGGGTTATTGGGGGATGGGGGGGCTCTATATGGGGTAATTGAAGATGGGGGGGCTCTATAGGGGTTATTGGGGGATGGAGAGGCTCTATAGGGGGTGGAAATGGGGAGGACATGGAGGGGATTATGAGGGTCCTGGGGGTGATGGGGGTCTATAGGGGTTATGGGGGGGGGTCCCACGTGAGCCCCATGACCCCCCCCATTCATTCCTAGGCCCTGCTGCACCCCTACTTCTTCGGCCCCATGGAGCTGACCCCCCCCCCACTGCAGGGAGGGGCCCGGCCCCCCCCCCACTTTGACCTGGACGCCCCCTTGCTACCGGCTCTGCCCCCCCGCCGTGCCCTGCGGCCCCCCAGTGAACCCCCATTGCGGGGGTCCCCAATGTTGGTGGGGGGAGCACCCATAGAAATGGGTGCCCCTCCCCCCAGCCCCGAAATGGTGCCAAAAATTGACATTTTGAGCCCCGGAAATGTCCAATCTGGGGCTAAAACCGGTGATTTTGGGGGTGAAGATGTGACATTGGGGTGAAAAAGCCACAGATGGGACTCAAAAGCACCGGATTTGAGCCCAAAACTGAGGTGAGGGATGGGAAAAGGCCCATTTTGAGCTGGAAAAAGATGGGTTTGGGGTTTGAAAAGATGAAAATGCTCATTTTTGGTTTCAAATGCCTGCATTTGCGTGGGAAAAGCTGGATTTTGGCTTTGGAAATGCAGGGTTTGGGCCTGAAAAGGCTCGTTTTGGGCTGAAAAGCTGGATTTTTGTGCCAAAATATTTAGTTTTGGGCTGAAAATGCTGTATTTTGAGCTGAAAATGTTCCTTTTGGGGTTTGAAAACCCCATTCCTGAGCAGAAAACATTGATTTTAGGGGGAAACCCCTGATTTTAGGTGTAAAACCCCCATTCTGAGGGCAAAAAAGCCAATTTTGGTGCAGAAACCCCCAAATTCAGTGAAACCCTCCCTTTTGTGATCAAAACCGAACCATTTCAAGGCCAAAATAACACTTTTGAGGGGGGAATTTGGGAATTCGGCGCTCAAATTCCCCAATTTGAGTTGAGGGTTCCCAAAACTGCGGCAGAAACCCCCACATTTGGGCCTCCTGCCTCCATTTCCCCCCTTAGAAACCCCATCTCAACCCCAAACCCACCCCAATTTGACCTCAAACCCCCATTTCTCTCCCCAAAAAAGCAAAGGTTTACCCCAAACCCCTCCATTTTCAGCTCAAAAGCCCCATTTTTGCCCAAATTGCCCTCTTTTCACCCCAAAACCCCTTCTTTCTACCCCATTCCGGCTGCTGTTTACGTGGGTCGTACCATGTCCCTGCGGGGGGGGGGTTCCCCTCTCTGGCTGGAGCTGATAAGACACGGGGGGGTCACTGCCCCCCCCCGCCCCCAACCGCCGCCACCCCGGTATCAGATAAGCCCTTATCAGTGCCCAGCAGCCACGGGGCCGTTACCGGAGGGGAGGGGGGGGGCACCCCTTTCCCCCCCCCATTGCTCCCCTTTCCAACCCCGCATCCCCCCCATAGACACCCATTGATGGGGGGGGGGGGTCCTAACCCCCAACCCACCCCCCCCCCCTTATCCCCAATGGGGATCCAATGTCTGGGTGGCCCCCCCCACGTTAAGGGGGGGGTGTCCTGAGGCCACGCCCCCTTTGCCCAACCCCAGGGCGGGGGGGCCCCCCCCCCCATCCGTGTGGCCCTCACTCAGAGCTGGGTGACAGAGCAGCAGCACCAGGTCAGTGCCCCCCCCCCCCAATGCATCCCTATGTGGGGGGGGGATTGGTTTTGGGGGGTCCAAGTGGCTCATTCTTGGGGGGGGGGGGGTCTCTGTCCCCCACAGGCCTTTGCGGGTATCCGGTACCCCGCATGGACTTGGTGACGTTGGGGGGGCCCGAAGGGGTCCCCCCCTTTGGAGATGAGGCCGGAGCCTTCCTAGGGCTGGGGGGGGCTGAAGGGCTGGAGGCAGGGGGGCTGCTGGCCCCCTACCCCCCCCCAGGTAACACAATGGAACCTTCCCTTTATCCCCCCCTTCCCCAATTACCCCCCCATTGACCCCTCATTTGTGTCCCCTCCCCCAATAACACAATGGAACCTTCCCCTTATCCCCCCCTTCCCCAATTACCCCCCCATTGTCCCCCCCCTCACTGCTGTCCCCCCCCCAATAACACAATGGAACCTTCCCCTTATCCCCCCTTCCCCAATTACCCCCCATTGACCCCTCATTGTGTCCCCCCCCAATAACACAATGGAACCTACCCCTTATCCCCCCCTTCCCCAATTACCCCCCCATTGACCCCTCATTGTGTCCCCCCCCAATAACACAATGGAACCTTCCTCTTATCCCCCCCTTCCCCAATTACCCCCCCATTGACCCTCATTGTGTCCCCCCCCAATAACACAATGGAACCTTCCCCTTATCCCCCCCTTCCCCAATTACCCCCCCATTGACCCCTCATTGTGTCCCCCCCCAATAACACAATGGAACCTTCCCCTTATCCCCCCTTCCCCAATTACCCCCCCATTGACCCCTCATTGTGTCCCCCCCCAATAACACAATGGAACCTTCCCTTATCCCCCCCTTCCCCAATTACCCCCCCATTGTCCCCCCCGTCACTGCTGTCCCCCCCCCAATAACACAATGGAACCTTCCCCTTATCCCCCCCTTCCCCAATTACCCCCCCATTGACCCCTCATTGTGTCCCCCCCCAATAACACAATGGAACCTTCCCCTTATCCCCCCCCTTCCCCAATTACCCCCCCATTGACCCCTCATTGTTTGTGTCCCCCCCCCCCCAGGCCGCCTGTCGCTGGTGCCTTGGCCGAGGGGGGGGCATTGGGGGGCCCCCCTGGGCCGCCCCCCCCAACCCCCCCAGAGCCCCCCGGTTCCTGGAGCTGCTGCAGCCCCCCCGGGGCAGCCCCCCCCCGCCGGGGCCCCTCCTGCCCCCCAGCGCCCCCCCACCCTGCGGTGAGTCACATGACAGGGTCTTGGGGGGGACTGGTCCATAACGGTCCATACTGGGTTGGACTGGTCTATACTGGTGTCCATACTGGGCTGTATTGGTTCATACTGGTGTCCATACTGGGCTGTACTGGTCCATACTGGTGTCCATATTGGGCTGTACTAGTCCGTACTGGTGTCCATGTTGGGCTATATTGGTACATATTGGCCTATACTCGGTCATCTTGGTATCTGTACTGAGCTGTACTGGTCCATACTGGGCTATACTGGTCCATATTGGACTGTGATAGGCAGAGGCATGGAAGTCTATGAACTGGAGAGGATACTGGGGTGCATACTGGTGTGTGCTGGTTCATACTGGGTCTACATGGGTCCATACTGGGTCTATAGTGGTGTGTATTGGTCCGTACTGGCCTTTTGTAGTTCATGGTTTGTACCGGTTCACACTGGGTTTATACTGCTCTGGCCTGGTCCATACTGGTTTATACTGGTCTATATTGGGGGGGTGAGCTGTGCATGCACACTGGGATGGTGTATGCTGGTTTGCACGAGCATATACTGGTCTATACTGGTTCTTACTGGTTGATACTGGGGAGAGTGAGTGAACTGGGGACACAAGCTCCTTTGTGCTGGAGCTCACGGTGCGTTATACTGGTGTATACTGGTACGCGCTGCTCTACACTGGCTTATATTGGTTTATACGAGTCCAAACTGGTTTATACTGGGCTCTACAAGTCCAAACTGGTTTATACTGGTGACTATTGGGCAGTGCGTATGACCTGCAGAGGCACCCTGCGTTGCACGATAGCATCTTACACTGGTATATACTGCTTGGCACTGGTGTATAATGGCTTGGGTTAGTGTATATGGGTCCAAACTGGCTTATACTGGGCAGAGGGGGTGAACTGGGGGTGCATGGGCTGCCTCGGAGTGGCCTGCAGGGGGTTGGTGGGGATCCATACTGATCCATACCGGTCCATACTGGTCCATATTGGTCCATATTGGTCCATACTGGTCCATATTGGTCCCTACCGGTCCATACTGGGCAGAGGCGCGGGAGTGCGTGAACTGCGGCGCGACGGCGACGCCGCTGTGGCGGCGGGACGGGACGGGCCATTACCTGTGCAACGCCTGCGGGCTGTACCACCGCCTCAACGGGCACAACCGGCCCCTCATCCGGCCCAAGAAGCGCCTGGTGAGGCCCCGAACCGGCCCCAAAACCCCCTTAAAACACCCTCAAAGCGCTCGAAACCCACCCAAAACATCGCGGACCGACCCCGTCCCCCCCCCCGCCCCCCGTCCCCCCATCATGGGCGCGCCCAAGATGGCGGCTCAGGCCGGGCACCATGGAGCCACGCCCCCTTCGCCAAGCCACGCCCCTCGCTCTAAGCCACGCCCCCCCCCCGAGCCCATTCAGCCCCCCCAAACCCTTCCCATTGGCCCCCATCACCCCCCAGTGCCCTACATTTCCCCTCCCAGCCCCCCATAACCCCCTCTTAGCCCCCCATAACCCCCTCTTAGCCCCCCATAACCCCCTTTTAGCCCCCCATAACCCCCTTTTAGCCCCCCATAACCCCTCTTAGGCCCCCATAACCCCCTTTTACCCCCCATAACCCCCTTTTAGCCCCCCATAACCCCTCTTAGGCCCCCATAAATCCCTCTTAGCTCCCCATAATCCCCTCTAAGCCCCCCATAACCCCTCTTAGGCCCCCATAATCCCTCCTAGCCCCCCATAACCCCCTTTTAGCCCCCCATAAACCCTTCCTAGCACCACATAACCCCCTCTAAGCCCCCCATAAACCCCTCTTAGCCCCCCCCAAGTCACCCCGTCCCCCCCCCCCCAGCTGGTGAGCAAGCGCGCCGGCACCGTGTGCAGTAACTGCCAGACCAGCACCACCACGCTCTGGCGCCGCAGCCCCCGCGGGGACCCCGTCTGCAACGCCTGCGGCCTCTACTACAAACTGCACCGGGTGAGGAACACCCCCCCCCCAGTGGAATGGTTCCTTCCAACCCTGGGGTTCATTGGGGGGGGGGTATGAGGGAGCCCTATTGGGCTTAGTGGTGATGGAGGGATCCATTTGCACCCTTTAAGCCCTGTTTCCCCCCCCCCCTCAATGGAATGGTTCCTTCCAACTCTGGGGTCCATTGGGGGGGGTATGGGGGACCCCATTGGGTTTGGTGGTGGTGATGGAAGGGTCCATTTGCACTCTTTAAGCCTTTCCTCCCCCTGCCCCCCCCCCCCCATTTGAATGGTTCCTTCCAACCCCAGGGTCCATCAGCCACTGGGGGGGATGTGGGAGATCCCATTGGGTTCAGTGCTGATGGGGGGGTCCATTCCCACCCCTTAACCCCTGTGTGTCCCCCCCGCAGGTGAATCGCCCCCTGACCATGAGGAAGGACGGGATCCAGACCCGGAACCGCAAAGTCTCAGCCAAGGGGAAGAAACGGCGCCAAGGGGGGGGGGGCTCCAGCACTGGGGTGGGGGGGGCAGAGGCTATGGGGGGGCCCCCTCCTGCCCCCCCCCAGCCCCCCCATGAGGACCCAGCTGCTCTCTATGCCCTCACCCCCCTCGTGCTCTCCGGACACCTCCTGCCTTTCCCCCCTGCCAGCCCCTTTTTGGGGGGGCCCGGGGGCAGTTACGTGTCCCCCCCAACCCCTGCAGCGGCCCCCCCCAGCCTCAGCCCCCAGCTGTAATGGGGGATGGGGGGGGTCACCATTACAGTTTGGTGTCACAAACGGACCCAGGCTCAGGCCTCGTTATTTGGGGGGGGCGGGGTTAGGGAGGGGGTTGTGCTCCCCCGGGTGCGTTGGGGTGAGGGGGACACCCCCTAAAATGCCTGTGCGAAATGGTCCGCCCCTCGTGTCCATAATGGTGGATGCCAAGATGGCGGCCTCCAGTGGGGCACGCCCAAGATGGCGGCATCCGCTTGGGGCGCACCCAAGATGGCCGCTCACGCGCTGCACCACGTGGTCTCGCGCCGCGAATCGCTGCGCCCCTCCCTCTACTCAGCCTCGCTCCTGTCCCAGCCCCGCCTCTGACGTCATCAACGTGCGCCCGGCGCCAGCGGGGCTGCAGGTGAGCGCGGCCGCTCCCGGTTCTCCCCGCTCCCGTTCCGGGCCCCCCCTCAAACCCCTCCGGTTCCCCCCCCCCGGTTCTTCTTTCCCCACCGCCTCTGCGAGCCCCTGTGCCCCGCACCCGGCCCCTGCGATCTCTCCGCTTCCTCCCCTCGTTCCCGGCCCCGGTGCCAGGCCCCCCCCCCCGGACTCCTCCTCCCGTTCCCTACCGGGTTCCTTGGTCCCGTTCCCCCCCGTTCCCGGTCTCTCCTGACCCCATTGCCCCTCCCCAGGCCCCCTCCGGTGCCGCCCCCACGCGCGGCGCTCGATTTCCCCCCCCCCGGCTGCTATGGTGAGAAGGGGCGGGGCTAAAGAGGGCGGTGGGCGGGGCTTGAGCGGGTGGGCGGGGCTTGTCGGCAGCGGGCGGGGTTACATTGGGTGGGCGCGGTTAGAGGGGGTAGTGGGCGGGACTATGTAGAAAGGGGCGTGGTTTGAGCGGGAGGGCGGGGCTTTGGGGAGGAGGTGGGCGTGGTTTAACCGGGGTGGGCGTGGCTTGTGTCTGACGTGGCCTCACCCAGGGCCGCGCGGGGCGCCGCGCCCCGCCCCCGAGGGGGGGGCTGCCCGAGGCCAAGCGGCGCGGCCGGGCCCGGAGCCGGCGGGAGGGGCTGGAGGCGGAGCTACAACGGCTGGTGGGCGGGGCCTGGGGAGAGGGCGGGGCTGAGGCTGGTGGGCGGGGCCTGGGAAGTGGGCGGGGTTAAGGCTGGTGGGCGGGGCCTGGGGAGTGGGCGGGGCTATGGAGGGTGAACACGGTCTTGTATGGGGCGGGGCTACAGGAAGGGGGCGTGGCCTGGGGAAGGGGGCGTGGCTTGGGGACAGTTATAGCTGGGTCCATTGTAAAGGGGGGGGGGGCACCCTGAAACCTCCATCCTTTATGGGGTGGGGGGGTCCCTTTTTGCGGTGGGGGTACCCCAATACCTGGGTCCATTGCGGGGTTTCCCCTGAGTCCCTTGGGGGGGTACCCCAATAACTGCACCCACTGGGATATGGGGGTATTGGGGGCCCTGCAATAGCAGCACCTATGGGGTAAAGGGGGGTGCACCCCAATAGTTGGGTCTATTGGGATATGGGGGGGCACCCCAATATCAGGGCCTATAGGGATAAGGGGGGGGCCCCCAATACTTGGCCCCATTGGGAGATGGGGGCACCCCAACACTTGGGTCCATTGGGATATGGGGGGAGCACCCCAATACCAGGACCTTATTGATGGGGGGGGACCCCCATGACCCCCCCCATACCAGGACCTGGGTACCGAAGCCGCAGCCGCCACCGGGACAGGGCTGGTCTATGAGGATGCTCACAGGTACCCCCAAACCCTGCCGCCCCCCCGATATTGGGGTCCCCCCCTTGGATGTTGGGGTCCCCCCTTGATATTGGGGTTCCATTGACCCCCCTCTTCACCCCCCAGCACCCAGGGGGGGCCAGAGCCGCTGGCGATGGCTTGGGCAGCACTGGAGGAGCTGGGGCTGGTGCAGCGCTGTGTGAGGGTGGAGGTGAGAAACGGGGCCCCCCCATTGATATTGGGGTCACCCCATTGATATCGGGGTCCCTCCTTTGATGTTGGGGCCCCCCCCATTGATACTGGGACTTCTCCATTGATCTTGGGGTCCCCTATGGCTCCTCTTGCCCTCAGTGTCGCCCAGCCACCAATGAGGAGCTGCTGCTGCTGCACAGGTTTGGGGGGTCCCTACGGGATTTGGGGGGTCCCTGTGGGGGTTTTAAGAGGGTCCCTATGGGGGTTTTAGGGGGTCCCTATGGGGGTTTTAAGAGGGTCCCTATGGGGGTTTTAGGGGGGTCCCTATGGGGGTTTTACGGGGGTCCCTATGGGATTTGGGGGGTCCCTGTGGGGGTTTTAGGGGGGTCCCTATGGGGGTTTTGGGGGTCCCTGAGTGCAGTTTTGGGGTCCCCAGCCCCACATTGCAGGAGCCGATGGAGCAGCAGCCCCCTCCTGCGCCCCCGCCGGTGAGTGCCCCTATGGATGCTTTGGGGTTCCTATAAGGGTTTGGGGTCCCTAAGAGGGGTTTGGGGTCCCTATGGATGCTTTGGGTCCCTATGGGGGTGTTTGGGGTCCCTATGGATGCTTTGGGGTCCCTATGGGGGGTTTGGGGTCCCTATGGATGCTTGGGGTCCCTATGGGGTTTTGGGGTCCCTATGGATGCTTTGGGTCCCTATGGGGGTCTTTGGGGTCCCTATGGGGGGTTGGGGTCCCTATGGGGGGTTGGGGTCCCTATGGATGCTTTGGGGTCCCTATGGGGTTTTGGGGTCCCTATGGGGGTTTGGGTCCTTATGGATGCTTTGGGGTCCCCTCAGGGCCTCTCCTTGGCTCTGGGGTCACTGCTGGAGCTGCAGCAGAAGGTGCTGAGCGGGGACCTGCGCAATGGACTGGTGCTGGTGCGGTACGGACCCTATAGGGACCCTATAGAGGCCATATAGAGAGGTTATGGAGGGCCTATAGAGAGCGTATGGAGACGTTATGGACATCGTATAGACGTTGTATGGACACGCTATGGAAGCGCTATGGAGATCCTATAGACACATTATAGAGACCCTATAAAGCCGTTATAGGGATGTTATAGAGGCTCTATGGATACCCTATAGGGACTCTGTAGAGGCACTATAGGAAGCTTATAGAGAGTTTGTAGACACCCTGTAGAGACCCTATAGATGTGCTAAAAAGACGTTATAGGCATTATATATAGAGCTTATAGACACCATACATAGGGTTTATAGGTAGTTTATAGAGCTCTTATGCAAACTGTATAGAGATCCTATAGAAGCTTTATGGACATCCTATAGAAGCGCTATATAGATGCTATAGAGACCTCATAGATGCCGTGTACAGATCTTACAGAGCCCCTATAGAGCTCTCTAATCCCTATGGAGCCCCGTACCCTATGGAACCCCATAGGCACATTCCAACCCCTATGGACACCCCATATACATGCTGAGACCCTATGAACCCCCCGACCCCCTTAGACCTGCCCCAGCGCCTATGGACCCCCCCCCCCCAGTCCCAATAGACTCCTTCCTTCCCATATAGACCTCCCCATAGGGGCTGATATAGTGGTCATGGGGTGCCATAGAAGATGCTATAGGGGTACCCTAGTGATGCTCTGATGTTGCCTATGGTGCTATAGGGGTGCCCAATGGTGCTATAGGGGCGCTATGGGGTGCCCTATGGTGCTATAGGGGTGCCCTATGGTGCTATAGGGCCCATGCTGTCCCCACAGCCCCCCCAGCACCCGGGCTCCAGCCCCATCAGCACCGCGGCTCGAGCGGCCCAGAGACACGGCCTGGAGCGGTGAGGGGGGTATAGGGGCTATAGGGGGGTATAGGGGCTATAGGGGGTAGGGGGTATAGGGGCTATAGGGGAGTATAGGGGCTATAGGGGGGTATGGGGGTATAGGGGGTATAGGGGGTATGGGGGGTATAGGGGGTATGGCAATATAGGGGATATAGGGGGGTATGGGGGTATAGGGGGTATAGGGGGGTATGGGGGTATAGGGGCTATAGCAGGGTATGAGGGGTATAGGGGCTATAGGGGGGTATGGGAGTATAGGGGCTATAGCAGGTATGGGGGTATAGGGGCTATAGGGGGCTATAGGGGTATGGTGGTTCTCAGGGTGTGATTTGGGGTTCCAGAGTAGACTTCGGGGTGCTATGGGGGTGCTATGGTGGATGCTGTAAGGGTGCTATAGGGGATGCTACAGGGTGCCATAGGGAATACTATAAGGGTGTTACAAAACACGACGTAAGGGTGGTGTGGGGGTGCTATATGGATGCTATAGAGGATGGTATAGGGGTGTTACAAGGGTGCTATAATCCATGTTGGAAGGATGCTATAGGGGATGCTGTGCAGGTATTACAGAGGTGCTATAGGGATTGCTATATGGGTGCTATAGTGGATGCTATGAGAGTGCTGTAGCGGGTGTTACAAGAGTGTTATAGGAGATGCTGCAGGGGTGCTATAAGGGTGCTATAGGGGATGCTGTAGGAGTACTACAGAGGTGCCATAGGGTTTGTTATATGGGTGCTATAGTGGATGCTGTAAGGGTGCTATAGGGGGTGTTACAAGAGTGTTATAGGGTGTTATAGGAGATGCTGCAGGGGTGCTATAAGGGTGCTATAGGGGATGCTGTAGGGGTACTACAGAGGTGCTATGGAGATGCTATATGGGTGCTATGGCGGATGCTATAGGAGATGCTATGAAGGTGCTATAGGGGTGCTATAGGAGTGCTATGCAGATGCTATAAGGGTACTATAGGGATGCTATAAGGGTGCTATATGGGTGCTATAAGGGTGCTATAAGGATGCTATATGGGTGCTATAAGGATGCTATAGGGGATGCTATAGGGGTGCTCTGGGGGTGCTGCGCCCCCAAACCCCTTCCCCCCCCCCCCAGGATCCTCGTTGTGGATTGGAGCCCCCAGCCCGGCCGGGCCCCCCCCAGCCTCTTCCAGGAGGACCCCGGGTGAGTGCTGGGATGCGCTGGGATGCACTGGGATGCACTGGGATGCACTGGGATGCACTGGGGTGCATTGGGATGCACTGGGATGCATTGGGATGCACTGGGGTGCATTGGGATGCATTGGGATGCACTGGGATGCATTGGGATGCACTGGGATGCATTGGGATGCATTGGGATGCACTGGGATGCATTGGGATGCACTGGGGTGCACTGGGATGCATTGGGATGCATTGGGATGCACTGGGATGCATTGGGATGCACTGGGGTGCACTGGGATGCATTGGGATGCACTGGGATGCACTGGGGTGCATTGGGATGCATTGGGATGCACTGGGATGCATTGGGATGCACTGGGGTGCACTGGGATGCATTGGGATGCACTGGGATGCATTGGGGTGCACTGGGGTGCATTGGGATGCATTGGGATGCACTGGGATGCACTGGGGTGCACTGGGATGCATTGGGATGCATTGGGATGCGCTGGGATGCGCTGGGATGCACTGGGATGCATTGGGATGCACTGGGATGCACTGGGATGCATTGGGATGCACTGGGGTGCATTGGGATGCACTGGGGTGCACTGGGATGCATTGGGATGCACTGGGATGCATTGGGGTGCACTGGGGTGCATTGGGATGCACTGGGATGCATTGGGATGCACTGGGGTGCATTGGGATGCATTGGGATGCGCTGGGATGCATTGGGATGCGCTGGGATGCATTGGGATGCATTGGGATGCACTGGGATGCGCTGGGATGCATTGGGATGCGCTGGGATGCATTGGGATGCGCTGGGATGCGCTGGGATGCATTGGGATGCACTGGGATGCATTGGGATGCATTGGGATGCATTGGGATGCACTGGGATGCACTTTGATGCATTGGGATGCGCTGGGATGCATTGGGATGCACTGGGATGCATTGGGATGCATTGGGATGCGCTGGGATGCATTGGGATGCACTGGGATGCATTGGGATGCATTGGGATGCACTGGGATGCATTGGGATGCACCATTCCCTGCAGGGTGCTCTATTTCGGGATGCACCAGGGCAGGGACCCCCCCCCCAGTTCTGGATCCGGCCCCGGCGAGGGCTTCACCGTGGAGCTGCGCTGGGACGAGGTTCTATGGGGGCTATAGGGGACTATGGGGGCTATAGGGGACTATAGGGGCTATGGGGGGTATAGGGGCTATGGGGGATACGGGGCTATAGGGGGTTGGGGACTATAGGGGCTATGGGGGGTATGGGAGGTATAGGGGCTATAGGGGATTATAGGGGCTATGGGGGGTATAGGGGCTATGGGAGGTATAGGGGCTATAGGGGACTATAGGGGCTATGGGGGGTATAGGGGCTATGGGAGGTATAGGGGCTATAGGGGACTATAGGGGCTATGGGGGGTATAGGGGCTATGGGAGGTATAGGGGCTATAGGGGACTATAGGGGCTATGGGGGGTATAGGGGCTATGGGGGATACGGGGCTATAGGGGGTATGGGGGCCTATAGGGACTATGAGGTCTATGGGGGGCTATGGGGCTGGGGGCTCCTATGTGGGTACATGCAACATTATAGGGGTTCTATGGGTCGCTATAGGGGGTGTGCGAGTCACTATAAGTGATACGCGGTTGACTATAAGGGCTGTATAGGTGCCTATAGCGGCTCTATGGATGGTTATAGGGGCTGTATGGGTCACTATAGCGGCTCTATGGGGCACTATAGCGACTCTATGGGTCACTATAGGGTCTATAGGGTCCCTATAGGCTCTGATGTCCTCTATAGCCTGGCATGACGGATGGGGACTACGCAGCCGCCTTCTTCCACCTCCTGCTGCCCATTGCCTTTGAGGTCAGAGGGGGCTCCCTGGATGGCCCTATGGATGCTATAGGGGCCCTATGGATGCTATAGGGGCCCTATGGGTGCTATAGGGGCTCTATGGGTGCTATAGGGGCTCTATAGGGTTCAATGGCTGCCGTGTCTCTGCAGTTCCAGCCCCAGCTCGTGCTGGTGGCCGCCAGCTTCGACATCGCCACCGAGGACCCAAAGGTACCTATAGGGGGACATGGGCCCCTATAGGCCCCTATAGGGGGTGTAGGGGCTGTTTTGGGGGGCTCCCCTCAGCCCCCCCTTTGGTGGTGCTGGGGGGGTCCTGGGGGTGGTTGGGTGCTATGGGGCTCTATGGGCTCTATGGGGCTCTATAGGGTTCTATAGGGCTCTATAGGGGTCTTGTGTTCCCCCCAGGGGCATGGGGGGGTCTCCCCCGATGGATTCGCTCTCATGACCCATTTGCTGTCAGCGCTGGCGGGGGGGCGCCTTGTCCTGGCCCTTGAGGTGAGGGGTATGGGGGCTATAGGGGGCTATAGGGGTATGGGGGCTATAGGGGGCTATAGGGGTATGGGGGCTATAGGGGGCTATAGGGGTATGGGGGCTATAGGGGGCTATAGGGGTATGGGGGCTATAGGGTGCTATAGGGGTATGGGGGCTATAGGGGGCTATAGGGGTATGGGGGCTATAGGGGGCTATAGGGGTATGGGGGCTATAGGGGGCTATAGGGATATGGGGGCTGTAGGGGGCTATAGAGGTATGGGGGCTATAGGGGGCTGTAGGGGTAGGGGGGCTCTTTGGGGCATATGGGGGGCTATGGGGGCTATATGGGCCATAGGGGGGTTATGGGGGGCACTGGGGGGCGGGGCTATAGTGCCCATATAGAGCGCTATTGGGGCTATAGTGGGCTATGGGGGGGTCTATAGAGGGGGTCCCTTATGGAGTCCATAGGGGACCCCTGACCCCCCCCTCCTGTCCCTTAGGGGGGTGCGGAGCCGGCGGCGCTGGTGGGGGGGCTCAGCTCCATCCTGCGCACGCTGCTGGGGGAGCCCGGGGACCCCCCCGGGGCCATGGTCCCCACCCCCAGGTGAGGGGGGATGGGGGGGAGCTATAGGGGGCTATAGGGGGCACTTTGGGGCCCTCCATCACCCCAATTCCCCCCCCCAGCGGCCTGGCCTGCGTGGCCCAAGCCTTGTCCCTGCATCGCAAGCACTGGAGGTACCTGAGCTGCGCCGGTGAGTGCCGGGGGGGGGTGGGGGGGCCGCGGCACCCCAAAACCCGGCTCGGGAGCCCCCCAAATCGAGTGGAGGCTTCGGGGGGTGCGCTAGGCCCGGTTGCTAAGGGAGGGCCACCCTGGTTGGTAGGGCGCCATCTTGGTTGCTAGGGCGCCATCTTGGTTGCTATGGCGGCCATCTTGGTTGCTAGGGCGCCATCTTGGTTGCCATGCAGGGCGCCGCCATCTTGGCTCCCCTAAGCAATGGCGCCGGGGGGGGCACGAAGAGGGGTCGGGAGCGGGGCCTGAGGCTGCTCCATTGCAGAGCCCGAGGAGGAGAAGGAGGAAGAGGAAGAGGAGGAAGAGGAGGAGGAGGAGGAGCAGGGGGGGGATGAAGGGGATGAAGGGGACGCAGAGGAGCAGGGCGGTGATGGCCCCCCCCCGGCGCAGGAGGAGCTGCAGCAATGGCCGCAGCCCGCGGCCCGCACGGCCCTGCTCTATGATGAGCGGATGGAGGAGCACCACAACCCCTGGGACAGGTCAGCCATGGCCGGGGGGCACCCATGGGTGCTGGGGTGGGGGTGGGGTGGTCTGTAGTCCCTATGGGGTCAATGGCACCCATGGGTTCCCTTATGGGGCCCTATGGGGGGGGGGGGTCCATGGCACCCATGGGTCCCTGTGGGTTGGGGTCTCCCTGCGGGTCCCTCTGGGTCCCTGGCGCCCATGGGTTCCTTTGGGGGTCCCTATGGGGTCAATGGCACCTATGGGTCTCTGTGGGTCCCTATGGGGTCAATGGCACCTATGGGTCTCTATGGGTCCCTATGGGGTCAATGGCACCTATGGGTCTCTGTGGGTCCCTATGGTTGTCGATGGCACCTATGGGTCTCTGTGGGTCCCTATGGGGTCAATGGCACCCATAGGTCCCTGTGGGTGCCTGTGGGGTCCATGGCACCCATGGGTCCCTGTGGGTGCCTGTGGGGTCCGTGGCACCCATGGGTCCCTGTGGGTGCCTGCAGCCAGCACCCCGAGGCCCCGCAGCGGGGGAGGCGCATCCTGGAGCGGGCGCAGGAGCTGGGCCTGGCTCAGCGCTGCCTGCGCCTGCCTGCGAGGGCAGCGACCCCGGCCCAGCTGCGGGCCTGCCACACGTGAGGGCAGCTCGGGGGGCAACGGGGGCAATTGGGGGTAATGGGGGCAATTGGGGGTAATGGGGGCTATGGGGGCAATTGGGGGTAATGGGGGTATGGGGGCAATTGGGGGTAATGGGGGCAATTGGGGGTAATGGGGGCTATAGGGGGCAATTGGGGGTAATGGGGGTATGGGGGCAATTGGGGGTAATGGGGGCAATTGGGGGTAATGGGGGTATGGGGGCAATTGGGGGTAATGGGGGCAATTGGGGGTAATGGGGGGCAATGGGAGCCATTGGGGTGCAATGGGGTCACACTGGGGTTGCACTGGGGTCACTGGGTTACACTGGGGTCACACTGGGGTCACTGGGTCACACTGGGGTCACTGGGTTACACTGGGGTCACACTGGGGTCACTGGATCACACGTGGGTCACACTGGGGTCCACGTGGGTCACACTGGGGTCACACTGGGGTCACGTGGGTCACACTGGGATCACACGTGGGTCACACTGGGGTCACTGGGTCACACTGGGGTCACTGGGTTACACTGGGGTCACACTGGGGTCACTGGATCACACGTGGGTCACACTGGGGTCACGTGGGTCACACTGGGATCACACGTGGGTCACACTGGGTCACACTGGGGTCACACTGGGGTCACGTGGGTCACACTGGGATCACACGTGGGTCACACTGGGGTCACACTGGGGTCACTGGGTCACACTGGGTCACGTGGGTCACACTGGATCACACGTGGGTCACACTGGGGTTCCGTGCGGTGTCCTCCTGGCCGCAGGGGGGCGCTGCTGGCGCTGCTGGCGCGCTCGGCGGCGCTGCCCGTGCGGGACCTGCGCTCGGTGGCCGCGCGCTTCGACTCCGTCTTCCTGAGCCCCCGCTCGTACGCATGCGCGCGGCTCGCGGCCGGCACCGCCTGCGCCGCCGTGGGGGCCGTGCTCAGCGGGCAGGTACCGGGGGGGGGGGGGGGGGGCTCTATGGGGCTCCGATGGGGGGGGGTCCTGTGGGGATCTTATGGGGGGTATGGAGGTTCTATGGGGCTCTATGGGAAGTATGGCGGTCTCTGGGGGGCTCTATGAGGGCTTTGGGTTTCCTATGGGGATCTTCATAGTCTCCTATGCGCTCTGTGACTCCCTATGGATTGCTATGGTCTTTACGGCTCCCTATGGGTCCTCTATGGCTTCCTATGGCTCCCCATGGTCCCTATGGCTCCCTATGGGTCCCTCTTGTCCCTATGGGTCTCCATGGCCTCTATGGTTCCCCATGGTCTCTATGGGTCGCTATGTGTCCCCATGGTCTCTATGGCTCCCCATGGGTACCTATGACTACCTATGGGTCTCTATGAGTCCCTATGGGTCTCTATGGCTCCCCATGGTCCCTATGGCTCCCTATGGTCCTTATGGGTCTCTATGGCTCCCTATGGCTCCCCATGGTCCCTATGGCTCCCTATGGTCCCTATGGGTCTCTATGGCTCCCTATGGCTCCCCCATGGTCCCTATGGGTCCCTGTGGCTCCCCATGGTCCCTGTGGGTCTCTATGGCTCCCTATGGCTCCCCATGGTCCCTGTGGGTCTCTATGGTCCCTATGGGTCTCTATGGCTCCCTATGGCTCCCCATGGTCCCTATGGCTCCCTATGGCTCCCCATGGTCCCTATGGGTCTCTATGGCTCCCCCATGGTCCCTATGGCTCCCTATGGTCCCTATGGGTCTCTATGGCTCCCTATGGCTCCCCATGGTCCCTATGGCTCCCTATGGCTCCCCATGGTCCCTATGGCTCCCTATGGCTCCCCATGGTCCCTATGGTCCCTATGGGTCTCTATGGCTCCCTATGGTCCCTATGGCTCCCCATGGTCCCTATGGGCTCCCTATGGCTCCCATGGTCCCTATGGTCCCTATGGGTCTCTATGGCTCCCCATGGTCCCTATGGCTCCCCATGGTCCCTATGGCTCCCTATGGCTCCCCATGGTCCCTATGGCTCCCTATGGTCCCTATGGGTCTCTATGGCTCCCTATGGCTCCCCATGGTCCCTGTGGGTCTCTCTCCGGGGCAGGTCCGCAACGCCTTGGCCATCGTGCGCCCCCCCGGGCACCACGCGGGGCCCGGCACCGCCAGCGGCTTCTGCCTCTTCAACAACGTGGCCGTGGCAGCGCGGCACGGCCAGAGCCTGGCGGGGGGGGCCCTAAGGTAAGGGGGGGGGGGGGGGTCGCTATGGGGGGTGTGTGGATGGGGGGGACCCCCCTCACTGCATCCCCCCCCCCCCCCAGGGTGCTGATCCTGGACTGGGACGTTCACCATGGCAACGGCACCCAGAAGATCTTTGAGGAGGACCCAAGGTATTGGGGGGGGGGGGGTCCCAAGGGGGTCTGAGGGGTGTTATGGGGGTCCTATGGGTGCTATAGGGAGGGCTCATGGGGGTTCCATGGGTGCTATACGGAGATCTTAAGGATGCTGTGGGGGTCCTATGGGTGCTATGGAGGTCCTATGAGTGCTATAGGGAGGGATCATGGGTGCTATAGGGAGGGTTCATGGGGGGTCCATGGGTGCTATAGGGAGGGTTCATGGGGGGTCCCATGGGTGCTATAGGGAGGTGTTATGGGAGATACCATAGGTGCTATGGGGGTCCCATGGGTCTTACAGGGAGGTCTTACGGGTGCTATAGGGAGGGCTCATGGGTGCTAGGGAGGGTGCCATGGGGGGGTTCTGGGGGTGTCCTATGTGTGCTGTGGGGGGGTGCTGGGGGAATCCCATATCCCCTATGGGGCTGTCCCATGTCCCCTATGGGGCTGCCCCATCTCCTCCCCCCCCGCAGCGTTCTCTACATCTCCCTGCACCGCCACGACGGCTCCTTCTTCCCGGGGGGTCGGGGGGGTCCCCGCGGCGCCGGGGCCGGGGCCGGGGCCTCGGCTTCACCATGAACGTGGGCTGGGGGGGCCCCGCGCCGGGGACCCCGAGTACGTCCTGGCCATGACCCGCTTGGTGCTGCCCGTGGCCTACGAGGTACGGGGGGGGCGGGGGTGTCAATGGGGGGGGGGTTATGGGGTGCAATGAGGGGGGGGTTCAATGCTGTACCCCCCCCCCCCCCCCCCCCAGTTCTCCCCCAGTTGGTGTTGGTATCGGCCGGCTTCGATGCGGCCCGGGGGGACCCCCTTGGGGGGTGCCTCGTGTCCCCCCCCACCTTCGGCCTCATGACCCATCTGCTGGGGGGGCTGGCGGGGGGGCGGCTCGTGCTGGTCCTCGAGGTAAGGGGGGGCCTATTGGGGGGGGGGGGCCCAATGATGGGGGGAGGGGGGGCATTGAGGGCCTTATATGGGGGCCATGAAGGGGAATTGGGGGGTAATGGGGCCCCCCCCATAAGGGTTGTGGGGGGGAGGGCTGCTCGTACTGGTCCTTGAGGTGAAGGGGGGCCCTATGGGGGGGGGGTCACAGTGATGGGGGGGGCATTGAGGGCTTTTTATGGGGGTCTTGGAAGGGGGGTTTGGGGGGGTCCTGGGGTAATGGGGCCCCCCATAAGGGTTGGGGGGGGGGCTGCTCATGCTGGTCCTCGAGGTAAGGGGGGGCCCTGTGGGGGGGGGGGGCATTGAGGGCCTTTTATGGGGGTCATGGGGGGGTTTGGGGGGGTCCAGGACATTGGGGTCCCCATAGGGGGGGTGGGGGGGGGTTGGGTTGTGCCCCCCCTCCCCCCCCCCGCCTCAAGCTCTGCGCGGGGGTGGGGGCAGGGCGGGTACAACCTGGGGGCCACAGCGGAGGGGGTGGGGCAGTGCCTGGGGGTGCTCTTGGGGACCCCCCCGGTGCTGCCCCCCCCCGGCCCCCCCAAGCGGCGGCGCTGCGGGACCTGGAGCGGAGCCAGCGCCTGCAGCGGGAGTGGAGCTGCCTCCGCCTGCCCCCAGGTGAGAGAGACCCCCATAGAGAGCACTTATAGAGACCCCCTATGGAGACCCTTATAGAGACCCCCCCTATAGAGACCGCCTATAGAGATACCTTATAGAGACCCCCCTATAGAGACCCCCTATAGAGATACCTTATAGAGACCCCCCCTATAGAGACCCCCTATAGAGATACCTTATAGAGACCCCCCCTATAGAGACCCCCTATAGAGATCCCTTATAGAGACCCCCTATAGAGATCCCTTATAGAGACCCCCCCCATAGAGACCCCCTATAGAGATACCTTATAGAGACCCCCCCTATAGAGACCCCCTATAGAGATACCTTATAGAGACCCCCTATAGAGACCCCGCATAGAGACCGCCCCCTTATAAAGAAAACCCCCATAGGGACCACCTATAGAGACCCTCCTGTAGAGACCCCCACTTATAGAGACCCCCTATAGAGATCTTCTATAGAGACCCCATAGAGGACCCCCTATAGAGAACCCCCATAGAGACCCCTATAGAGATCTCCTATAGAGATCCCTTGTAGAGACCCCCCCATACAGACCCTTCTATAGAGACCCCCCCATAGAGACCACCTATAGAGAACCTTCTCTAGAGACCTCCTATAGAGATTTGCTATAGAGACCTTCTATGGAGGCACCCCCTGTAGATGCCCGCTGTAGAGATCCCTCCATAGAGACCCCCTATAGAAACCACCCCATAGAGACCCCCCACATAGGGGCCCCCCCATACAGACTCCCCCATACCCCCAAACCACCCCCTTGGACACCCCTGGGTCCTCCAACACCCCCTGGAGCCCCCCTAGGACACCCCCACTGCGCCCTTACCCCCCCAGGAGCACTCAGACCCCCCCACCCCTGCCCTATGGGGACCCTTTGGGACCCCTTCCTTACCCCTGTGACCCCCAACTCCTCCCCCCCCCCCAATGATCCCTTGGGAACCCCCTCTTGTCCCCCCCCCATGGCCCATGACCAATCCCCTCCCCCCCTCCCATTTACAGTTCCCCCGGATCCCCCCCCCTCAGCAGCAGAGGGCAGTGATGACGTCACCTGCCGCGACGATGACGTCACCCGCCTCGGCGATGACGTCCACGACCGCGCCCCTGGACGCCATCTTGCGCCTGGGGGAGCTGCACCTCGGGGACTCCCCCGGGGGGGCGGAGCCTCCTCCAGGCCCCGCCCCCTTGGTGGGGGCGAGCGCGAGGTGCCCCTCCCCCCCCTGCCCGGAGGAGGAGCCCCGAGGAGGTGGGTGGGGGAGGGGCGAGGATGGAGGAGGGGAATTGGGGGGGGGAGGGGAGGTTGTGCCCCACGCTCTGTCCCTCCCGCCCACCAGGGGGCGCTGTTCGCCGTGACCCCCTTGCTGGACTGCCCGCACCTCGGCGCTGTGGCGCCTCCTTCCGGGGTGGGGCTGGAGGGCGGGGACGCCCCCTGTCGGGCGTGCGGCAGCCGCCGCGAGAACTGGCTCTGCCTGAGCTGCCACCAGGTGAGAACAGCCCCAAAACCCCCCTAAATCACCCCAAAACCCCCCTAAATCACCCCAAAACCCCCCTAAATCACCCCAAAACCCCCCTAAATCACCCCAACCCCCCCCTAAATCACCCCAAAACCCCCTGAAACCACCCCAAAACCCCCCTAAATCACCCCAAAACCCCCCTAAATCACCCCAAAACCCCCCTGGCTCTCCCCCACCCTCCAGGTGCTCTGTGGGCGCTATGTGGGGGGGCACATGCTGGAGCACGGGGGGGCCGAGGGGCACCCCCTGGTCCTGAGCCTGCGGGACCTCTCTGCCTGGTGCTACCCCTGCGGGGGGTACGTCCATCACCCGGTGAGCGATGGGGGGGACGGGGGGAACCAATGGGGAATGGGGGGGACGACATTGGGGTGAGCCAGTGGGGAAGGGGGAGGGACAGGGGGCTGAACCAATGGGGAATGGGGGGGATCATTGGAATGAACCAATGGGGAATGGGGGGGATCATTGGAGTGAACCAATGGGGAAGGGGGTATCACTGGAGTGAGCCAATGGCGAATGGGGGGAGAATCATTGGGGTGAGCCAATGGGCAATGGGGGGGTGGTTTTGGGTCTCTCACCCCCCCGTTTCCTCCCCCAGGTGCTGATCCCAGCCAAGACCCTCATTCACCGCCTCAAGTTTGGCTTTGACCCCCCCTCCTACTGACCCCCCCCATCTTCACACCCCTCCTCCACTCTCTTAAAGGGCTACACATGTGCCAACCCCCCCCATCACCAGCACCCCCCAACCCCCCCATCCCCCCTTTCGGGCCAAAGGCTGGGCCGGGCCCGGAGCCATGGGGGAGAAGGGGGAAAGACGGGGGGGACCCCCCCAAACACCAGCCTTAGGGGGGGGTCCCGGGGAGGGGGACAACCCCACTTTTTAAGCCCCGACCCCCTTTAAAGGAGTTTTTAATCCACTTCTTTGTAATGATGGAAATAAAGGACACAGAGAGAGTGCAGGGGGGTCCCCGGGGTAGGGTTGGGGTTGGGGGGGTGGTTTTGGGGTGATTTTGGGGTGTTTTGGGGGTCAGAAGTCGTCGTCATCGCAGATGTCCAGGAAGACGTCGAAGGCTTCGCGGTTGCAGTTCCCGTCGGGGCTGAACACGTGTTTGTGGAAGGTTCCATCGGCACAAACAGCTGCGGGGGGGGGGGGGGGGTGTGTGTTTGGTTTGGTTTGCTCCTCCCCCCATTTTAGGGGTGCCCCCCCCATTTCGTCTCCCCCCCCCCCCATTTTACTGCCTCCTTCACCCCGTTTTAGGGTTTCCCCCCTCCGATTTCCATCCCCCTCCCTCATTCCAGGTCGTCCCCCACCATCTCCCAATGGGAGGGGCAGCAGTGGGCGTGGCCAGTAGGGGGCGTGGCTGCTGATTGGGTGGGCCGGAGCCCCGGTGTGGGCGGGGTCAGGGCGAGAAGTGGGCGTGGCTTTGAAAAAAAAGAGGCACCGTGGGCGGAGCCAGACCCGGAAGTGGGCGGGGCCTCACTCACCCACCACGGAGCTCGGGCTCCGGCCCCCTCGCCCGAAGGCGCAGACGGCGGCGGCCTCGGCCGGGAGCGAGAACGTGGCCAGGGACCACTGGGACTCCACGTAGGGGCCCAGCACCGGCCCCACCTTCCCCACGCGGGCCAGGCTGGGGGGGGACACAGAAAGAGAGGGGATGGGATGGGGGGACCCCAAAACCCCCCCAAACCCTGCTTTGTGCCCACTTTTGGTTAGCAACCCCCCCCCCCCATTTTGGGGTCATTCCCCTCATTTTCACTATTCCCATCCCATTTTTGGGTTATTCCTTTCATTTTTGCCATTTAAACCCTTTTTTTTGTGTTCCCCCTCCCCCATTTTGAGCTCATCTCCCCCCTTTTCACTATTCCCATCCCATTTTAGGGCTTCCCATCCCATTTTGGGCTCTTTCCCCCCATTTTCACCATTCCCCCTCCCCATTTTGGGCTCATTCCCCCCATTTTCACCATTCCCCCCCCATTTTGGGCTCATTCCCCCCATTTTCACCATTCCCCCTCCCCATTCTGGGCTCATTCCCCTCATTTTCACCATTCCCATCCCATTTTCGGCTCATTCCCCCCATTTTCACCATTCCCCCTCCCCATTTTGGGCTCATTCCCCCCATTTTCACCATTGCCCCCCCATTTTGGGCTCATTCCCCCCATTTTCACCATTCCCCCTCCCCATTTTGGGCTCATTCCCCTCATTTTCACCATTCCCATCCCATTTTCGGCTCATTCCCCCCATTTTCACCATTCCCCCTCCCCATTTTGGGCTAATTCCCCCCATTTTCACCATTCCCCCTCCCATTTTGGGCTCATTCCCCCCATTTTCACCATTCCCCCTCCCATTTTGGGCTCATTCCCCTCATTTTCACCATTCCCATCCCATTTTGGGCTCATTCCCCCCCTTTTCACCATTCCCCCCCCCATTTTAGCCCCCCCCCACTCACGCCGAGCGCCGGTTGAGCCGCGTGTCCCGCAGGGCGAACACGTGACCGGTGCCCTTGTCACTGACAGCGCAGAGGAAGGAGGAGTCGGGGCTGAAAGCGAGGCTGGGGACAGGGATGCTGGGGTCACCCCATTGCCCCCATCACCCCCATTGCCTCCATTCCCCCCCCCGGTTGGTACCAGTGCACGGTGGCGGGGTCAGTGCCGCGGCGCAGCTCCAGCAGCCGGGCCCGGCTCTGGGTGCAGAAGAGCCGGATCAGGGTCCCGCGGCGCGAGGCCGAGGCCACGACGGCGCCCGAGGGGCTCAGCGCCACGCACCCGACCTCGCTCTGGTGAGCGCCCACCAGCGCCGGCGCCCGCGACGTGCCGGGACGCGCCACACCCAGGTCCTGCGGGGGGGGACAGCAAGGACCCCCATTGGGGCTTTGGTATCTCCCAACATCCCCCATTGTGGCTTTGGTATATCAGCCAGCATCCCCCATTGTGGCTTCGGCAACTCCCAGCGTTCCCCCATTGTGGCTTTGGTATCTCCCGATGGCCCCCCTTGGGTCTTTGGTATCTCCCAGCCCCCCCCATTGGGGCTTTGGTATCTCCCAGCCCCCCACATTGGGGCTTTGGTATCTCCCAGTGCCTCCCATTGCCGGCAGTGCCTTGGGCTGTACCACTCCTATGCCCTGCAGGGGGATGCCACGGGGGTGAGGAGCTCCCAATTGCCCCCCCAGTGCCTCCCAGTCCCCCCCCCTCACTCACCACCAGTTGGAGGCTCCCACATTTGTGCCCAGGGAAAACCAGGAGCGCCTTGTCCAGACTAGGACAGAGATCGCAGAGCCCTGGGGGGGGGTGAGAAATGGACACCCCGAAACCCCCCCATTGCCCCCTAAACCCCCCATTGCCCCCCAAACCCCCCCATTGCCCCCCCAAACCCCCCGCATTACCTTTGGGGTTGTCGCGGGTCTCGAACTCGAAGAGCTTGGTGGGGTTGTGGGGGAAGGAGAAGACGTAGATGCGGGTCTGGAGCACCACGACCAGCCTGGGGGGGCAATGGGGGGCAATGGGGGGGTTATGGGGGGCAATGGGGGGTGTTTGGGGGGTGCACTGCGTTGGGGGGGGTTCGGGGGTGCTCTCACTTATCCGGCCGCATCCTGACTCCCAGCACGGGCTTGGGGAAGGTGAATTCCAGCACCAGTTTGTCTTTCCCTTCCCTCGCATCGTCCCAGATCATCACTGGAAAGCGGGGGGGGGGTGTTGCCATTATTGCCCCCCCCCCCTCTGATTTTGGGATGTCCCCCCCCTTGGTTTTGGGGCTCACCGGAGGCCTCGGGGAGCTTGGGGCTGCTGCCCCCCCCGACGAGGGCCACGAGGTTCGAGCGGTTCAGCATCTCCGCCAGCGCCACGCTGCCGACCTGCTCGGCCTCTGCAACGGGGGGGGCAATGGGGGGGGACCCCAAGAGGGGACCCCCCCCCCCGCCTCCATCCACCCCCATAGTGGTAGGTGCCATTGCTCCGTAGAGGGGGGGAATGGGGGATCCCCCATCATCCACCCCCATAATGGTAGGTGCCATTGCTCCGTAGAGGGGGGGAATGGGGGATCCCCCCCCCATCCACCCCCATAGTGGTAGGTGCCATTGCTCCGTAGAGGGGAGGAATGGGGGATCCCCCCCATCCACCCCCATAGTGGTAGGTGCCATTGCTCTGTAGAGGGGGGGAATGGGAGATCCCCCCCCCATCCACCCCCATAGTGGTAGGTGCCATTGCTCCGTAGAGGGGAGGAATGGGGGATCCCCCCTATCCACCCCCATAGTGGTAGGTGCCATTGCTCCGTAGAGGGGGGGAATGGGGGATCCCCCCCCATCCACCCCCATAGTGGTAGGTGCCATTGCTCCATAGAGAGGGGTTTAAGGGGGGGGATGCTTGTAGGACCCCCCCTTATAACAGCCCCCCCCACCTCCTTCTATACAGCCTAAATAGCCCCATAGACAGCCCAAATACCCCCTTAGAGAGCCCAAATCCCCCCTTGGGCACCCCAAATACCCCACCCCGACCCCAAATACCCCCTCAGAGACCCCAAATACCCCCCCAGACCCCCCCTTCAGGCCAACGGGGTGACCCCAAAACCCTCCCCAGAACCCCCCCAACCCCTTCTATAGAACACAAGGACCCCAATCCCTCTCCCCACCCCAACCCCTCCCAATAGGACCCCAATGAAGGGGGGGGACCCCCCCGACCCCCTCTCACCCAAATGCCCCTTTTCCATGAGGGGCTCCACATTGAAGATCCGCACCCCCGAGTCCATGGCAACGCAGAAACAGCCTGGAAAGGGGGGGGGTTGGGGTCCCCAATGGGGCATTTGGCGTCCCCAAGGGGGTATTTGAGGTTTCAAGGGGCTACTTGGGGTCTCTTATGGGCGTAGTTGGGGTCCCCAAGGGGGTATTTGGGGTCCCCAAGGGGTATTTGGGGTCCCAAGAGGGTATTTGGGGTCCCAAGAGGGTATTTGGGGTCTCTAAGGGGGTATTTAGGGTTCCAAGAGGGTATTTGGGGTCTCTAAGAGGGTATTTGGGGTCCCCAATGGGGTATTTGGCGTCCCCAAGGGGGTATTTGGGCTTTCAAGTGGCTATTTGGGGTCTCTTAAGGGGGTATTTGTGGTTCCTAAGGGGGTTTTGGGGGTCTCTAAGGGGCTGTTTGGGGTCTTTAAGGGGGTATTTGGGGTCCCGAAAGGGGTTTTGGGCCGCCCCACACTCACTCTGGTCTTGGTTAAACCGGATGCTGTTCACCCCCCGGGCCTGCGCCATGGCGGCGGCAGCGGGGGGGGGGGGGCCAGGGCAGCCGGTAACGGAGCTGCTCTGTCGGGGGGGGGAAAGAAGGGGTTAAAGAGGCCCCAAAACCCCCCCCCGGGACCCCAAAACCCCCCCCAAGACCCAGCCCCCCCCCCCCAGGACCCCCAAATCCCCCCCAGAACCCCTCGTACCCGGGGTCAACAGCGCTGAACCATCGAGGCGCCTCAGCGGCGGCGGGCTAGAGCGGCCTTCCGGTCACGTGGGAGAGTCCCGCCCCTTCCCTAGCGACGGCGTGGAGGGCGGAGCGAGCGCTCCTGGTAACAGCGGGAAGCTGATTGGTCGGGGAGTTGCGTAGCAACGCGCCATGTTGGAAACGGGCAGAGGCGTTGCTTAGCAACGCGCCATCTTTGTTGTGGGCAGCAGCAGGTATCAATGGCCGCACCTTGCGCCCCGCCGCCATGTTTGAAGCTGGGACGGGGGCAGCCATGTTTGAAACTGGCACCGTGATGGCATCAATAGGGAATGGGGAGGGGAGGCTTAAACGGGGAGGGCTCCCCTTTTGTTTCCCCCCCTCAACAATAACGGCAGCGATTGGGTATTTGGGCACCATTTATTCCTCTGAAGCTGCCCTGGTGGCGGCCATGTTGGAAGCTGGGGGCTGGTGTCAAAGGGGAGGGCCTCAATCGTCTTCGTGCCCCCCCACGTAGTGGCAAATGGCGTCGTACTCCAGCGGCACCACGCGGCCCCCGGCCTCGTCCCGTGGCAGCTGCACCAGCGCCCGGCTCCGCGCCGGCTCCCGCTCCAGGATGCGGCCAACCTATAGGGGGGGGGACGACACATGATCACCGTGGGGAGGGGCTTCAATGGGGGCCGCTATCTTGGGTTGGAGCTCCAAGAGGGGGCCGCCATCTTGGAGACAGGCTTCAATGGCGGCAGCCATCTTGGGGAGAGGCTTCAATGGGGGCTGCCATCTTGGGGAGGGGCTTCAATGGGGGCAGCCATCTTGGGGAGGGGCTTCAATGGGGGCAGCCATCTTGGGGAGGGGCTTCAATGGGGGCTGCCATCTTGGGGAGGGGCTCCAATGGGTGCCGCCATCTTGGGGGGGGGCACACACTCACCTTGCCCCTGTGCTCGCCCAGCACCACCATGACGCGGTCGCCATCGCCCCGGGGGATGACGGTTTCCAACATGGCTTCCGTCAGCCCTTGAGGGGGGTGGAGCAAAAAGGGGGGGGTGTCAGGGGTAGGGGGTCCCCACATTTGGGCCCCCCATTGTGCCCCCCCCGCGCTCACCCTCCACCAGCAGCCCCTGGTCCGTGCGGCAGACGCAGGTGTCGGGGGTGACCATGTCCTCCACCACCATCTGGGGGGGTAAGGGGGGGGTGAGAGGGGGGCAATGGGATCCCTCCCCCCCCCAGCCCCATAGGAGCATGGAAAGCCCAGAGGAGGCGTTTGGGGTTGGTTACAGGGATATGGGGCAGGGGGGTTATAGAGAGCTATAGGGCCAGGGGGTGGCCTATAGGGCTCTGCTATGGGGCTAGGGGTGTGGGTTATGGGGCCTGGGGGGTTATAGAGGGGTTCAATGGGGCCAGAGGGGGCTATAAGGCCGGGGGGTGGGTTAGGGGGCAGGTTATGGGGCAGCTATGGAGGGAGCTATGGGGGGCTATGAGGCAGGTTATGGGACTACGGGGCAAACAATGGGGACGCTATGGGGCAGGCAATAGGGGGCTATGGGGCAGGCTATGGGGGGGCTATGGGGCAGGCTATAGGGGGGCAGTTTATGGGGGGGTTATGGAGGACAATGTGGGCGCTATGAGGTAGGCTATGGGCAGGCAATGGGGGTGCTATGGGGCAGGCTCTGGGGCAGCCCCACTTTGCAGTTGTAGTAGCGCCCGCCCTGGAAGCCTCGGTCAATGCAGCGAACGCGCAGGTCCCGCCGCAGCCATGGGGGGGGGCCTGGGGGTGCTCCTCGGATCTGCTTCACTGCCCTGGGGGGACACACACATCAGAACCCCCCCCCAGAGCTCTATAGGGGATCTATAGGGGTCTATAGGAGTCTATGGGAGCCCATAAGGATCTACAGGGCACCCCCAGCCTCACCTCTCTGTTCCAGAGGGCTGCTGCTTCCTCTTGTCCCCCCCTTTCTGGGGGGGGTCGCTGTGGTCCGGCTTCTCCTCGTTCTCCTTCCCCTTGGAGGGGCCTGTGGGGTGACGGGGGGCAATGGGGTCAATGGGGGGCAATGGGGGTAATGGCAGGTATTGGGCGTCAATGGGTGTCAATAGGGGGGAATGGGTTCAATGGGGGTCAGTGGCGGTCAATGGGGGTCAATGGTTGTCAATGGGGAACAGTGGTGGTCAATGGCTGTCAACAGCGGTCAATGGGGGTCAATGGGGATCAATGGGTGCCAATGTGTGTCAATGGTGGCCAATGGATATCAATGGTTGTCCATGCTGGTCAATGGCGGTCAATGGGGCTCAATGGGTGTCAGTGGCGGTCAATGGGTTTCAGTGGGTGTCAATGGGTGTCAATGGCAGTCAATGGCGGCCAATGGGCATCAATGGCGGCCAATGGGCATCAATGATGGTCAATGGCGGTCAATAGTGGTTAATGGGGTTCAATGGGTGTCAATGGGGCTCCCATCACTCACCGCTGCCCGAGGGGGGCCCCAGCCTCAGGCTGTATTGGCTGACGGTCACCGCCTGCCCCCCCAGCTCCAACCTCACCACGGCCCTGCCGGTCTCTGGCTCCAGCCCCTCCACCTGCATGGAGGGGGAAGGCACAGACCCAGCCTTGAACCAACCCCCCCATTAACCCCCCCCCCGCCCAGTAACACCTCCCTACCGGTCACCCCATGGCGGGGGGGGGTTTGGTTCTCACCTTCCCAACCATGTCCCGATGGGGCCCGGCCTCAATGCAAACGACAGCTCCGACCTTCAGCCCCCCCCCATTGGGGTCCTCTCCCCCCCCACCTCGGGGGGGCCGGGGGGAGCCGGGGGGGGCCGGATCTGCCCCCAGCCCCAAGCCCCGGGGGCGTAGGCGCTGCTCCAGGGGCTTCACCACCCTGGGGGAGAGGTGGGGGGGATGTGAGCCCTGGGGGGGGCTATTGGGGTCTATGGAGGGGGGAGAACGGGTTTAGGTGTCCCTGGACCCCCGCACATTGGGGTGTATGGGGGGGTCCCCTCTCACCGCTTGAAGGTGCGGCCGATGCCCTCGCCCTGGCTCCAGCCCATGCCCCGCAGCATGGCCAGGCCAAAGGCCTGCACCGGCACCGCCGCGTAGTCCTGGGGGCCCTGGGGGGGGGGGACAAAGAGAGTGGGGGAGGGCAAAGGGAGATGAAGGGGGTGCAGTGGGGGGAGGGTTGGGGGGGTCAATGTTGGGGGGGGGATCCACGCACGGGCAGTGGCCGAGAGGCGATGTCCGGAGCCTGAAGGCGGATGGGGATGGAGAGGGGGGGTCCAGGGTCGCCATCGGCTTGGGTCTGGCTCTGCTGTGCCTCTGGGGGTGAGCAATGGAGGGTGATGGGGGGGGCGCATCTGGATTGGCCCCCCCCCGGTAGTAATGGTCTCACCCATCCCCCCCCATCACTTACCCTGCAGCAGCTCCTGCACCGCCTGCGCCTCCACCGAGGGGGCGTGGTCTGAGGAAGGGGCGGGGCTTGCGATGGAGGGGGCGTGGTCAGCGGAAGGGGCGTGGTCAGCGCAAGGAGCGGGGCTTGACCCCTCGCGGGGTGGGGGCTCCGGGTTCCGCCAGCGGTGGGAGGGGATGAGCGGGATCACGAGGTCCTGAGGAGGGGGCGGGGCCGGCCGGGAGCTGGAGGCGGGGTCAGCGGCTTTAGACACGCCCATAGGCGCGGCAGGCCACGCCCCCCCCCCACCTTTTACGGTGAGCACCTGCCTCAAACCGCGCGCTCTACATGAGCCTTTTATGGGTAGAACACGCCCCCGTACCAAGCCACGCCCAACACTCCTTTTATGGTGAGACCCCGCAAACCACGCCCCCTACACGAGCCTTTTATGGCAAGAACACGCCCCCAGCGCAAAGGCCTCGCGCATGCGTACCGCGGCTTCCTCCACCACAGTCCCGCGCATGCGCACGGCTCACCTCAACAGCTCCCGGCCTTCCACCGCGGTGAGGAACTCGGTGTCCCCGGTGCCGGTGCCGCCGGGCTCCGCGCACGGCCCCGCCGGGAGCAGCCGCCTCCGCTCCGCTTTACGGCTGAACCCGAACGACACCGGACCCACCGCCGCGCCGCCGGCCTCCGCTCCACTGCTCGCCGCCATCTTTCCGCCGCCGCGGTGCACTGTGGGAAATGGAGGCCTTTCCAACTTCCGGACTACGACTCCCGTCAGCCTTTGCGGCTCTTTTCCCGCCTTCCAGCGCTGCGGCCGCTGATTGGTGGATCCGACCTCCCGTCAGGCACCGCGCGCCCGCCGGCCTCTCGCCCGTTGCCGTGGCGACCCCGCGGTTGGTACCCGAGGGGCGGGGCCATGGGAAGGGAGCGGGGATGCTGGGGGCAATGGGGAGGATGCTGGGGGCAATGGGAGCGGTGGGGAGGATACTGGGGGGCACTGGGAGGGCACTGGGGGGGGACACTGGGAGATACCGGAGACACCGGGAGCAATGGGGTGGCACGGGGAGCATTGATGGGGAACTGGGAGCACTGGGGAGGATACTGGGGGTTATATTGGGAGCACTGGGGGGCATTGGGGGATACTGGGAGGCAATGGGGGCAATGGAGTAGGTACTGGGGGGGTCCTGGGAGCACTGGGGGCACACTGAGACCCCCCCCAGGCGTAACCCCTCTGATGCCACCCCCAGAGGCAGCGCCGGCCCCCAGCGGTGAGTGGGGAAGGGGGGGGGTCCCCATCCCGTTTGGGAGGGTTCCATTGTCATTGGGGGGGGTTCCATCATACCCCTCGAGGTCCCCATCCCCTTTGGGAGGGTTCCATTGTCATTGGGGGAGGTTCCATCATACCCCTCGAGGTCCCCATCCCCTTTGGGAGGGTTCCATTGTCATTGGGGGGGGTTCCCTCATCCCCTTCGAGGTCCCCATCCCCTTTGGAGCGTTCCATTACTTTGGGGGGGGGGGGGGTGTCACCGTGCTCTGTGCCCCCCCCCAGTGCACGTGGTAGTGGTGGTGGGCGGGGCCTGCGTCCTGCGCTACAGCCGCCCCCCCGCGCCCCCCCCCCGCGCCGAGACCCCCAACTGGGGGGGGGGGATGGGGGGGACCGGGATCCCCCCCCTCACGTCCGGAGGCGCGACCGGGACCTGGTCCTGATGCTGCGGAGAGAGGGTGGGTCCGGATGGGGGGGGCAATGAGGGAGTAAGGGGGATAATTGGGGGTAATGGGGGCAATGGGGGGTAATGGGGGATAACTGGGGGTAATGGGGGATAATTGGGGGCAATAAGGGGGTAAGGTGGGTAATGGGGTGATAATGGGGGGCAACGGGAGGCAATGGGTGTAATTGGGGGCAATGGGGGGGGCGCTGGTGCAGCCTTTCCTCTCCCCCCCCCAGGTCCTGGTGCCCCCCCGGAGCCTGTGGCCGTCACCAGCTTCATAGGGCCTGAACCATGTGACCTCTGGCCTGGGGGTGAGGGCACTGGGGGCACTGGCTTATACTGGGTTATACTGGGGGGCACTGGGACCAGCCCTTCCCTGTTGTGTCCCTCCCCCAGCCCCCCCCATTGACATCGACATGGAGGTGGCCTGGCCCCAGGTAGGAACTGGGAGCACTGGGATGTGACTGGGAGGTAACTGGGATGTAACTGGGAGGTAACTGGGAGGTAACTGGGAGCACTGGGGGGGGTCGAGGCCTTTGCAGTGGAGCTGCCCCGGGGGCCTCAGGGCTTCGGGCTGAGCCTGTGGGGGGGGCGTGACCTCAACGGGGGCGTCTACGTCAGGCGCCTGCGGGAGGGGGGCCCGGCCCAGCGCTGCGGCCGCATCCAGGTACGGGGGGGGTGGGGTCCTATAGGAGTCCTATGGGGGTCCTACAGGGTCTAATGGGGGTTCTATGGGGTCTTATGGGGGTCCTACGAGGTCCTATAGGGGTTCTATGGGGCTTCTATTGGGGTCCTATGGGGGTCCTATGGGGGCTCTATGGGGGTCCTATGGGGTCCTGTGGGGGTCTTATCAGGATCCTATGGGGGTCCCATTGGGATCACATGGAGGTCCTATGGGGGTTCTATGGGGTCCTATGGAGTCCTATGGGATCCTATGAGGTTCTATGGGGGTTCTATGTGGGTTCTATAAGGTTCTTACGGGCACTTATGGGAGTCCTATGGGGGTCTTATGGGGGGAAATGGGTTCTTGGAGGGGCCGGGGAGGGGCAAAGGGGTCCTATGGGGCATATGGGGGGCAGTACAAGGGTCTTAGGGGTCTATGGGGGGGTCTATGGGGTGCTTGCAGGGGGAAGGGGATCTCGGGGGGTTCTGGGGTGGAAATGGGGGTGCTGGGGGGGTCTCTATGGGAGGCTATGGGGGGGATAAGGAGGACCGGGGGGTCCCAGGATGCTTTTGGGGGGGTCCCTGACTTTGGGGGGGGTCACAGGTGAGTGATCAGCTCCTGGCCATCAATGGGGCCCCCACAGCCGGCATGACCCATGCCCAGGCCCTGGCCTGCATCCGGGGGGGGGGCAGCCCCCTGCGCCTGCTGCTGCGCCGAGGGCATGGTGAGAACCGCCCCCCCCCCCAATACAGTGGGAGAGTCCAGGGACAGCCCCCCCATTCAATGGTATAGAGCAGGGGACACCCCCCCCATTCAACGGTACAGCCCGGGGACACCCCCCCATTCAATGGTATGGGCCAGGGGACACCCCCCATACTCAAGGGTACAGCCCAGGGGACCCCCCCCATTCAATGGCATAGCCCAGGGGATCCCCCCCATTCAATGGCATAGCCCAGGGGACGCCCCACACACACTCAATGGTACAGCCCAGGGGACCCCCCCATTCAATGGTATAGACCAGGTGACCCCCTACCCCATACAATGGTACAGACCAGGGACCCCCCTTCATTCAATGGTACAGTCCGGGTGACACCCCCCCATTCAATGGTACAACCCAGGACCCCCCCAACATGGTTGTGGGTCCCAGTGCACCCTCCCAAGCGCAGTGGTACAGCCCAGAGCCCCCCCAAACTCGGTGGTACACACTAATGCCCCCCCCAAGGGCAATGGCACAGCCCAGCCCTCCCCTCAGGTGCAGTGGTACAGCCTGGACCCCCCCCAAATCACCCGATTGCCCCCTCTCTAACCCCCTTGGTCCAACCCAAACCCCCCCCCCCATCCTCTTTGGGCTGCCCTGGATGGGGGGGGGGAGGGCTGAGGCTGCACTTTTGGGGTGCCCCCCCAATGACGTAACGATTCCCCCCCCTTTCACAGGGCTCCCCCCAAATCCTCCCCGGAGGGGGGTCCTGGCCCTCTGCATCAGCAGCTCCCCCCGGGGAGAGCCCTGCTTCTGCCTCGTGGGACGCCGGAACTCGGGGGGGGGCAATTGGGGGGGGCTGCACCCCTAAACCTCCCCCCTTTATCCCCCCCTTTTGTCCCCTGTCATTTGGGGGGGGCACCCTTTAATCTATGCAAAGCCCTCCTTGGGGGTGCTCAATAAAGGTGGGGACCCCCCCCCCCCCGCGCCTTCCGGAGTGGTTTCCTCCTGGCGGGCCCCCCCCCGTCAGCATCCGCAGGGCAGGGCCGTGACCACATCCGGTTGAGTCACCCCCAAACGGGGGGGGGGGGGGGGAGGTTGGGGCCCCCCCCCCTTTCGGGATCTCCACCCCCCCTTAAGGGGGTTCCCCCGCGCGAAGCCACGCCCCCTTTCGCGCGGGGGGCTTCCCCGTTGCACGCGCGCCAACGCTAAGCTCCTCCCCTTGGGTCCCTTCCAGCCAATCACAAGCGGCTCTCCCCCCACACACACTCCTTAAACCCCGCCCCGGCGGGAACTCCTCATCTCCCGCGCAACTGGGGCTTCCCCCGCCGCTTGGCCACGCCCCCTTCCCCCTCCCGCCGTCCAATCGTGGGGCCCCCGCCAACGCTTGGCCACGCCCCTTTGTGCTGGGCCCGCTCCCCTGGGTCCCTCTGCCCTTCCCCCCCCCCCCCCCCCCCGTTCCCCAACCTGTGCCCGGTTCTGCCACCGCCCGCCATGGAGCCAAGCGGGTCCCAGAGCGGGGCCCGGGCCTGCCTCGGCTACTGCCGCACGCACAAGGGGCTGGTGATGCTCGGAGAGATCGTAAGGACCCGGAGGGGGGGTCCCATAATGGTGGGGGGGGGGCCCCCATTAATGGGGTGGGAAATGGGACCCTCAATGGGGGGGGGGTTTAGGACCCTGTGGACGTTGGGCACCGGGATTTGGGTTCTTACTGGGGGGGGGGGGGGAGCAGCCCATTCCTCATTTAAAGGGGGGCACCGCGTTCCCATTGGAGCGAATGGGGGGGGGGGCGCACCGGGATAATGGGGTTTCACTGGGAGGGGGGGGAGCACCAGGGCACCTGGATCTTTATGGGGGGGTCAATGGGATCCCCTCCCCCCCGCAGCATCTGGGGTCGTCCCCCCCCTCCCCATCCCTTTGACTCCCCCCCGGTTCGGGCGCGTGGAGGGGCAACGCCCTTGGGAAACGGGTTAACGGTGGGCGGGGCCAGGGGAGGAATCTGATCGCTGATTGGCTCAGAGCGCTGGGGTGGGGGGGGTTTAACGGGGGACTGGGGGGGGGGAACGGCAGAGCCGGGCGTTGGCCGGGCCCTCCCGTGCCAACCGTTTCTTGTGCCAGGCCGGGTGGTGCCCACGTCACAGCCGGCGCGGCCCCTTTAAGAGAACGGAGGGCGCTGGCCCTTTAAGACCCCCGTGCCCTTGCCCCTTTAAGACCCCCTTGTCCGTGCCCTGTAAGAGCCCCCTGCCCCTTTAAGACCGCGGTGGGACCCACCTGGATGCGTTGCCCCTTTAAGGACTGAGGGGGCTGTTTGTGCTGTTGCCATGGCGACGGCCCCGCCCCGGCGCACCCAACAGCGGCGCCTTGTCCCGCGGCCCACACGCGGGTGGGCGTGGCCCACGGGGTGGGCGGGGCTTAGTGAGCGGTGTAAGAGCCTTATATGGAGCCTATGGGCGCTCTATAGGGAGCGTTAAAGGGCCAGTAGGGGACGTTATAGGGGACCCCACGGTGGTCTGTAGGGGAGCGGTGTGGGGCTCTATAGGGAGCCCTTTAGGGAGGTTATAGGGAGGGCATAAGGAGCCTATAGAGGAGCTATAGGTGGAACTATAGGGGCTGTATAGGGGAAACTACAGAGGCTCTATAGGTAGTGCTATAAGGGCTTTAGAGTGGTCTATAGGCAAGCTCTGCTGTGGAGACTGTACAGAGAAGCATTCTGGAACCTATAGGGAGCATTACAGAGGCTCTATAGATAGCCCTATAGGTAGTGCTATAGGGGCTCTATAGGGTTCCTACAGAAGCTCCAGAGAGCTGTATAGGAGTCACTATGGGAACTCTATAGGTAAAGCAATCATGGCTCCACAGCCCTGGTGTCCCTATAGGTGTCTATAGGTGCCTATAGGTGTCCCTATAGGTGTCTGTCTATACGTGTCTTTATAGGTGTCTCTACAGGTGTCTGACTCTATAGATGTCCCTATAGGCATCTTTCTATGGGTGTCCTTATAGGTGTCTCTATAGGTATCTCCATAGGTGTCTCCATAAGTGTCTCTATAGGTGTCTGTCTCTATAGGTGCCTCTATAGGTGTCTCTATAAGTGCCTGTCTATAGGTGTCTCCATAGGTGTCTCCATAAGTGTCTCTATAGGTGTCTGTCTCTATAGGTGCCTCTATAGGTGTCTCTATAAGTACCTGTCTCTATAGATGCCTGTCTATAGGTGTTTCTATAGGCGTCTCTATAGGTGTCTGTCTCTATAGATATTGCTGTAGGTCTCTGTCTATAGGTGCCTCTATAGGTGTCCCTATAGATGTCTGTCTATAGGTATTTCTGTTTCTATAGGTGTCTCCATAGGTGTCTCTATAGGTGTCTGTCTCTACAGGCGTCTCTACAGGTGTCTGCCTCTATAGGTGTCTCTATAGGTGTCTGTCTCTATAGGTGTCTATAGGTGTTTGTCTCTATAGGCGCCCCTATAGCTCGCCCTCCAGGCTCCCTTTGCTGCCCGCAGGCCCTGTGTGTCCTGGCCCTGGTGTGCTTCGGGGCCTCGCGCTCCCCGGGTTACTCGGGGCTGGCGCTGGTGCAGTTGGTGCTGGCGCTGCTGCTGCTGCTGGTCTGGGGCTGCCGCCTCCCGGCCCGGCTGCGCCACGTGCACTGGGGCTGGACCGTGAGTGATGGGGGGGCACTTGGGGGCCTATGGGGGGGTAACTGGGGGGTACTTGGGGGTCTGTGGGGTGCCACTTGAGGGGTACTTAGGGGGGGTACTTGGGGGTTTATGAGGGCTTTTGGGGATGCACTTGGGCCACTGGGGGTCTATGGGGGGGTTTTGGGGGGGTCCTGGGGGGTACTTGGGGGTCTATGGGGGGGTACTTGGGGTCTATGGAGTGTTTGGGGGGGGACTTGGGAGGCACCTGGGGGTCTATGCAGGGGTTTGGGGGATACTTGGGGGTCTATGAGGGTCTATGGGGGGCACTTGGGGGTCTATGGGGGGGTCCCTGGGGGTTACCTGTGGGACTCGGGGTCTCCAGGACTTCATCCGCTGCGTGGTGGGGTCCCTGCTCTTCCTCATCACCTCCCTCATCGTCATCATCGGGCACCGCGACGGCGCTGGCACCGCGGCAGGGGTGAGCGATGGGGGGGGGGGGGCCGGGAGGGTCCAATGGGCGGGTCCGGAAGGGGGGGGTTGGGGGGTGCTGGGGGGGTTCTGATCCCTTCTTCCCCCCCCCCCCCCCCCCAGGTCTTCGGGCTCCTGGCCGGGATCCTGCTGGGATACGATGCTTACGTCACGCTGCCGACGCGGCAGGGCCCCAGCGCGACCCCTGCTGGTGGGGACCGGGAGCACTGGGGGGCAATGGGGGGGCAATGGGGGGGCTGCCCTATGGGGGTACTGGGAGCAACGGGAATCAATGGGGGCAATGGGGGCAGTTCCCTATGGGTTCACTGGGATCAACTGGGGCAATGGGGGGGTGCCCTATGGGGGGCACTGGGAGCAATGGGGGGCAATGGGGGTTGCCCTATGGGGGGCACTGGGAGCAATGGGGGGCAATGGGGGGGTGCCCTATGGGGGGCACTGGGAGCATTGGGGGGCAATGGGGACAATGGGGGGGGTGCCCTATGGAGGTCACTGGGAGCAATGGGGGGGAAATGATGGGGGTGCCCTATGGGGGCACTGGGAGCAATGGGGGGCCAATGGGGGGGGTGCCCTATGGGGGTCACTGGTAGCATTGGGGGACAATGGGGACAATGAGGGGGTGCCCTATGGTGGGCACTGGGGGCAATGGGGGGGGCTGCTCTATGGGGGTACTGGGAGCACTGGGAAGGGGTCGTTGCTGCCCTATGGGGGGCAATTGTGGTTCCTAACCCCCCCTCATGTCCCCTCCCCAGAGTCCCCGGATGGAGCCTGACCGCCCCCCCCCCACTGACCCCCCCCCCAACCGCCCCACGGAGGGGTTCGGCTTTAACTTATCGGGGAGGGGTCTCTGCCTTCCCCCCCCATCGCAAGTGCCTTTTCCGGCCCCCCCCCCGCCCGGGGGCCGATATTTGGGGAAATAAAGAGGTTTTTTGGTCACTCGTTACCGGTTGTGTCGCGATATCGGCGGCGACAGGGTCCGGGGGGGAGGGATGCCGGTTGCTGTAGGCCGCGGACTACAACTCCCAGTATGCATCGCGGTACGCGCCGCACTTCACGTTACGTCTCTACGTCACGTCTTCCCAGCCCGGCGCATGCGCGCTGCGTCTCGCTGCTTGCCTCAGGGGCTCTCGCTTCTCCCATCGCTTCCATATCCCCCCATCACCGGCTCCTTTACCGGTGTCTCCGATTCTTGTCGCCGCGATCGTGAAGCACCGTTACCGGTAACGCGCGCTTTGGGGTGGGGGGGATGTGGGTGGAGCGACGGGGGGAGCGACCGATGTCTGTGTGTGTGTGAAGGGGGGGATTGTGGGTTGTGCGCATGCGCGAGGTCTGGCTGTGCACATGGGGGACTGCGGAGGGACGCGCATGCGCAGCGAGGCGGCGACCGTTTATTATAGGCCCTACAATTAGAGCGCACGTTATAAACACAACAACGTTGTGGCAGCGGTGGGGGTCGGGACTGCTCAAACGGTCCCCACGGCACCACTGGGTAACGCTTGGGGTGCTCAGGGTGCGCTGCATGCCATTGTTTTCTATGGTACCCTACATAAACAAGGGCTCTATTTACTGTAGGACCTACAAATAAACACCACTTGGGGGGGGCACAGCAGCATCAACCAGTTGTGGGTCCCCTCTGTGCCCTCTTTAGGCACTGAGTGCCCGGGGTGCCATTGTTTTCTAGGGCACCCTATATAAACAAGAGCTCTATTTACTGTAGGACCTACAGGAACCGCCATGGGCCGCTCATCCAAGGACAAGCGCGACATCTATTACCGGCTGGCCAAGGAGCAGGGCTGGCGTGCCCGCAGCGCCTTCAAGCTGCTGCAGCTGGACCAGCGCTTCCAGCTCTTCCAAGGTAACTGGGATGTACTGGGATGAACTGGGATGAACTGGGAGGCAAGGGGGGGGTCCCATTGTTGTTGTATCCCAGGGGTCCATCGCGCCGTCGATCTCTGTGCAGCACCAGGGAGCTGGAGCCAGGTGCTGAGCCGCAACCTGAGGTGGGTGCTGGGGTCTCTGGGAGGGGGCATTGAGGGGGTCGTATCCTGACACTTCCCCCCCCCCAACGCAGGGGCTCTGCAGAGGCCCCGGTGCAGGTGGTGGCTGTGGATCTTCAGGCCATGGCACCGTTGCCGGGGGTGCTGCAGATCCAAGGGGACATCACCAAGGTGGGGACCAGCACCCGAAACAGCACAGAACCGCCATAGATACCCCATAGACACCCTATATGTACCCCAGAGATACCCCATAAACATCCCATAGACCCCCTATAGACACCCTATAGATACCCCATAGATATCCCATAGACCCCCTATAGACCCCCTATAGACACCCCATAGATACCCTATAGATACTCCATAAACACCCTATAGATCCCCCCATAGACACCCCATAGACCCCCATAAACACCCCATAGATACCCTATAGATACCCCATAAACACCCCATAGACCCCCTATAGACCCCCCCATAGACACCCCATGGATACCCCATAAACACCCCATAGACTCCCTATAGACCCCCCCATAGACACCCCATGGATACCCCATAGATACCCCATAAACACCCCATAGACCCCCTATAGACCCCTCATAGACACCCCAGAGCCACTCATAGACCCCCCAAAGACCCACGCAACCCCATCACCCCCTTTACCCCCATCCCCCCCAGGCCTCCACAGTGCAGCAGATCCAGCGCCACTTCGAGGGCCACTCGGCCGACCTGGTGGTCTGCGATGGGGCCCCTGATGGTGAGTAATGGGCGGGGGGGGGGGTGTGTTCAAAATGCCCCCCCCCGAACCCCAAAATCCCCCCCCCATCAGTCACAGGGCTCCATGACCTGGACGAGTACATCCAAGCTCAGCTCCTATTGGCTGTGAGTGGCTTCAAACCCCCCCCCAATAACCCCCCCCCCAAAACCCCCCTTTAGCATCCCCATCACCCCATGGGGACCCCCCCTTATTCCCCCCCCTCTTTTAGGCCCTCACCATCACCACGCACGTCTTGAAGAAGGGGGGCACCTTCGTGGCTAAAGTGAGTCTATGGCGGGGGGGGCCGGGACGGGGACGGATACGACCCCCCCATGTTAATGGGGATGGGGGGGTCATTGACACCCAGCACCCCCCCCCCTTTCTCCCCCCCCAGATCTTCCGGGGTAAGGATGTGACCCTGCTCTATGCCCAACTGCGCCTCTTCTTCCCCAGCGTCACCTGCGCCAAGCCCCGCAGCAGCCGCAACTCCAGCATCGGTGAGGGCCCTCCCTGCACTTTATGGGGACCCCCCCACTATGGGGACCCCCCACTTTATGGAGTGTCCCCCTCTATGGGAACCCCCCCACTTTATGGGGACCCCCTCACTTTATGGGTTCCCCCCACTCTATGGGGACACCCCCCATATGGGGTCCCCCCCACTCTATGGGGCCCCCCCTAACCCCCCCTTTGACCCCCCCCTTTCCAGAGGCCTTTGTGGTTTGCCGGGGTTACAACCCCCCTGAAGGCTTCGTGCCCACCATGGACAACCCCTTGCTTGATGCTGGTAATGGGGGGGGGACGACACCCCTGATTTGGGGGGGAACCATGGGGGGGGTTTGGGGTCCCAAAGGGGGAGTTGGGGGTCCCAAAGGGGGGGTTTGGGGGCCCAAAGGGGGGCTTTGGGGGACTTAAAGGGGGGTTTGGGGGTCCCAAAGGGGGGTTTGGGGGTCCCCATTCCCTCTGTGCCCCCCATTCCCTCTGTGCCCCCCCCCCCAGGCCTGGCCCCAGCCCCGCTCTCAGGCCCCCCCCGCGTCATCGTCCCCTTTGTGGCCTGCGGGGACCTGAGCGCCTACGACCCCGACCGCACCTACCCCCTGCAGGTACTGGGCGGGACTGGGATGCACTGGGGGGGGGGGGGCTCTTGGGAGTGGGCCCCCCCCATTGCGCCCTATGGGGCCTGTTGGGCTCCGGAGTACCCTGAGACCCCCCCCTCCGTGCCCCCCCCAGCTGGACCCGCAGAGCCCGTACCGGTTCGTGCCCCCCCCCGCGCCCCCCATTGCCCCCCCCTACGCCCGTGCCTGCTCCCTGCGGCGGCAGCGCCCGAGGGGGGGGGGCGAGGAAGAGGAGGAGGAAGAGGAGGAGGAGGCCCCGCAATGAACTGGATCCCTCTGGCCCCATCCCAGTGGAAACCGGATCCTGGATCCCGTCCCAGTGTAAACCGGATTCGTCCCAGTATAAACTGGACCCTGTCCCACTGTAAACTGGATTCATCCCAGTGTAAACTGGATCCCGGATCCCATCCCACTGTAAACTTGATCAAGTCCCAGTGTAAACTGAATCCCATCCCGGTATAAACCGGATCCCCGGATGCGCGGCCGTCTTCACTGCCATTGGCCGGGAGCGCTGTCAGTCACCGCCCTGCGGCCTCTGATTGGCTGCCGCAGAGCCCGCCCCTGAGCTCCTCCCCTCTCATTGGCCCGCGGCGTTGCGGCTGCGCGGGGTAGGGGTGGGACGAGAGAATGAAGGCAAGAGCCCGAAGCCAGCCCTAAACCAGCACGAAATAGCCCTAAAATAGCACGGAATAGTCAAAAAATAGCTTAAAATAGACCCAAAGCAGCCCAAAATCAGCCCTAAAACCAGTCCCGAAATAGGCAAAACCCAGCCTGAAAAGAGCCCCAAAGTAGCCTTAAAAGCAGCCCCAAATACCCCCAGAATAGGCAAAAAGGAGTCTGAAACCAGACCAAAAATAGCATGAAACAGGCAAAAAGAGCTTAAACCAGGCCTAAATCAGCCCAAAATAGCCCCAAATAGGCAAAAACCAGCCTGAAAATAGCCCCAAAAAGCAGAAATCTTGCCCAAAATCCAGCCCTAAAACCCAGTCCCAAAATAGCCCCAAATCTGCCCAAAATAGCCTCAAATCTGGGCCGCCCCCCCCCCCCGCCCATCCCTTTGGCGGCCGTTCTAGCGCATCCCTGTGACGTCATCACGCCCCGATCCACAGCACCTCTGTGACGTCATCGCGCCCCCGCCCCTGGTCCTGGCTCCCCAAGGAGCTGCCTCGGGATTGGCTCCATGGAGGCAGCGGGGGTGAGGCAGGCACTGGGGCTGCTCCAGGGGCACCTCCAGGTCTGCCCCATAGGGCACTATGGGATCCATAGGGGGCAATGGGGTCCATAGGGGACTATGGGCTCTATGGGGGGCTATGGGCTCTATGGGGGGGTATGGGATCCATAGGGGACTATGGGCTCTATAGGTGGCTGTGGGCACACACTGAGCCCATGGTCCTAGAGGGGGCTATGGGCTCCATAGGGTTCTATAGGCACGCACTGATTCCTGTCCCATAAGGTTCTATAGGCATGCACTGATCCCTGCCCCATAGGGTTCTATAGGCACCCACTGACCCCTGCCCCATAGGGTTCTATAGGTACCCACCAGGTCTCCTTCCCATACAGGACAAGGCCCATGGGGCTTTGTGCGCTGCCATAAGGAACCTCCACAGCCAGGTCAGTGCCTCCTCCTCTGGCCATGCCCCTATGGGAAGGGACCTATAGGGCCCAGCCCCCTATAGCCCAGCCCCATAGGATGGAGGATGCAGGACATGGAGCATCCATCACCCCCCCTGCGCCCCATAGCTCAGCCCCATGGCGCTGCCTTGGCTCTGCAGGAGGAGCAGGATATGGCCTCCATAAGGACCTGGCTGCGGAAGGACCAGCAGGAGAATGAGGTTCTATGGGGCCCATGGGGCTGGGGGGGGGTGGTGGGGAGCAGAACCTGTGGGGCTCAGCCCCTTCCTTCCCCTCAGCTCCTGCGTCAGCAGCTGAAGGAGCTGGAGGAGGCGGCAGAGCTGGAAGAGGCCTGGTGAGTGCAATGGGGCTGCCCCATAGGACTGGGATCAATGGGGCTGCCCCATAGTGCTGGGAGGGATGGGGATGTCCCATAGGGCTGGGATCCATGAGGCTGCCCCATAGCGCTGGGATCAAAGGGGAACAGGGAACGGGAGCAGGTTTGGGCTGTTCCATTCTGGACCTGGCCGGGGGGGGGTGGAATTCCTGCATGGGAGGCTCCAATGGGTCCCCTCCTGCTCCCGTTGCCTGCAGGCAGCAGCAGAGGCAGGCGCAGAGGCCGGAGGAGGCGGAGGCGCGGATGGTGAGGGGCTGGGGCCGGGCCCCACAAGTGTGGGGCTGGGGCTGGGGTGGGTCCCCTCCGTGCAGCCTTGGCCTGACCCCGGCCTCGCTCTGTGCCCGCCAGGAGAGGGCGCTGCTGGCCCGGAGACGCGGCTTCTGCTACCGGCTGCAGTGAGCGACCCAGGGAGCCCTATGGAGCCCTATGGCACCCTATAGACCCCTACGGACTCCATGGACCCCTATGGACCCCTAGGATCCCATGCACCCTTATGGAAAGCTATGGACCCCTCTAGACCCCATGGACGCCTATAGAACCTTACAGACCCGCATAGACCCTTATGGACCCCATAAACCCCCATTTACCCCATGGACCCCCATAGAACCCCATAAACCACACAGACCCCCATGGACCCCATAAACCCCTATTTACCCCATGGACCCCCATAGAACCCCATAAACCACACAGACCCCCATGGACCCCATAAACCCCCATTTACCCCACGGACCCTCATTTACTCCATAGACCCCTATGGACCCCTTGGGGTCCATGGGGGTCCCTGGCCCCTCACCGGGCCGCACCTCCCGCCCCACAGGGCCCTGTCCCTGCTCGTTGTGGGCCTGCTCCTGGCCCTCACCTTGGCCACGGCCGCCGCCGCGCTCTGCGCCTCCCGCCGGGACCCGGAGCTCTTTTACCGGCTCCTGCCCCGCGCCCTGCCCGGCGCGGCCTTCACCGACCTCGGGTACGCGCTCGGGAGGCTCCTGCCCGTGGCCTGCGCGGGGCCGCTCCCGTCCTGAGCCCATTAAAAGCACTGGAGACCACGGGACCGGTAAAACACCTACATGGGCGCCGCCATCTTGGAAGCCGGCACTTCCGGTTCCGGGGTGGAGCCCTAAGGGGCAAGGGGCGTGGCTTGCATGGAGCAGCCGTGGCTCCATAGGGTTCTATGGGTGGCACTGGGGGTGATGACGTCACAGGAAGTCGGCTTCCCCCCTCTGACGTCACAGAGACCATGATGTCATCAGCGGCTGGCGCCACCCACTTTATTAAAGCTTCCATTTCCCCCCCCCCCCCCCGGGGGTCACAGTGCAGAGGTCAAAGGTCCCTGAGGGAGGGCATGGCAGGACCGGGGTCAAAGTGCAAAGGGCACAGCCAGGGGAGGGCTTTTGGGGGTCAAAAGTCAAAAGTGCTCAGTGGCATGGAGGGCCCAGGGCAGGGTTAAAGGTCAAAGGTCAGCACCAAGGGGCGCCCTGGAGGGGTCAAAAGGCACCACAGGGGTCAGAGGTTACCAGAAGAGGCCAAAGGTCACAGTGCGGGAGAGTCCTGGCAGCGTCCAAAGGCCACAGTGGAGGTCAAAGGTCACCCATTAAGGTCAAGTGGAGGTCAAAGGCCACATCCAAAGGCGCAGGCCGCGGGGGGAGGGTCAAAGGTCACGAGAGGAGGCAGCCGCGGGGGCGTGGGGGCCGGCGGGGGGGGGTGGGGCTCGGCGGGGGGGAGGGGCCAGGGGGGCGGAGCTGGGGGGGAGGGGGATGGGCTCCCCCAGGAACAGCCCCTCCCCCCCCGAGGAGGAGGAGGAGGAAGAGGTTGAAGGGCACCGGGGGCGGCCCCTCCCCCTCCGGCGGGCCCTGACCTCGGGTGACCCCCGGAGGGGAGGGGGGGAGGGGTGGCAGGGAGGAGGGGAAGGAGGGGGAGGAGGGGAGGAGGGGGGAGGGGGGGTGCTGGGGGCGGGGGGGGAGGGGCGGGGGGGGGCCGCGCCGAGCTCGGGCATCGAGTGCCGGTGCGGCCCCCCCCGGCGGAAGCGGGGCGCTGAGCCTGGGGGGGGCAGAGAGTGGGGAGAGCCAATGAGAACCAAGGAGAGCCAACGGGAGCCAATGAGAATCAAGGAGAGGCAACGGGAGCCAATGAGAGCCAACGGGAGCCAATGAGAGCCAACGAGAGCCAATGAGAACCAAGGAGAGGCAATGGGAGCCAATGAGAGCCAATGAGAACCAAGGAGAGGCAACGGGAGACAATGAGAGCCAAGGAGAACCAACGAGAACCAGTGAGAACCAATGACAACCAACGAGAGCCAATGAGAACCGATGAGAGCCAATGAAAGCCAACGAGAGCCAAGAGCCAACAAGAGCCAATGACAACCAACGAGAGCCAATGCGAACCAATCAGAGCCAGTCCGACCCAACGAGAGCCAATCAGAACCAGCCCCTGCCCCCCCCCCCCCACTCACCCGCCGGCGCTGCCGCTGCTGCCCCCCCCCAGGACCTCCGGCGCGGGGGGGGCGGGGCCGGGGGCTCGCGCTGGGCCCAGCAGTGGCGGGAGCAGAAGAGGCGCCCCCCCCGCGGCAGGAAGGGCAGCCCCAGCAGGGGGCGCCCGCAGGCGGCGCAGCAGAAGCAGGCGGGCCGCGCGTGCCAGTGCTGCCCCCTATGGGTCAGGTGCGGTTGGTCCGGTCCTAGAGGGCGGAACCATCGCGATAAAGGCGGGGGGGGGGGGTAGGGTTTAGAGGCATTGGGGCGGGGTTTGAAGCTATGGGTACACCCAAACCCCCCCCCCCCCCGTCCGTTATGGACGCACCGATGGAACCATCACGATGAAGGAGGGGGGGGGTTTAGAGGCATTGGGGCGGGGTTTGAAGCTATGGGTACACCCAAACCCCCCCCCGTCCGTTATGGACGCACCGATGGGGCCGGCGCATGCGTCGCAGAGGTGGGTGTGCCGCGCCTGGTGGCAGGGGGCGCAGTAGGCTCGGCCATGGCGGAGGAGGAAGCGGCCTCCCCCCGCCTCCAGGGGCCCCTCGCACTCCAAGCACCGGAAGTGCCCCAGGTGCCAGTGCCGGCCCCCGGCCTCCGTGCACAGCGGGGAGAAGATGAGCTGGGGGGGAGAGGGGGGGTATGGACCCCATATGGGCACATACATACCCACACGGGCAGGTACAAACCCCATAGGGGCACATACATAGCTATAGGGATAGGTATGGACCCCATAGGAGCACTTACAGCCCCCTTAGCAGGAGATATGGACCTCCTAGGGGCACTTACAGACCCAATACGGGTAGGTATGGACCCCATAGGAGCACATATGTACCCTTCACTGCCCTCCCCGTAACCCCCACTCCTCCCCCTATAGCCACCCCCAGCCCCATAACAACCCCCCCAGCCCCATTCCCCCCCATAACCCCCAACTCCCCCCCCATAGCAACCCCCGCAGCCCCACTGCCACCCCTATAACCCTATTCCCCCCCATAACCCCCAATCCCCCCATATCAACCGCCCCCAGCCCCATTCCCCCCCATAGCAACCCCCGCAGCCGCACTGCCACCCCTATAACCCTATTCCCCCCCATAACCCCCAATCCCCCCATATCAACCGCCCCCAACCCCATTCCCCCCCATAGCAACCCCCGCAGCCGCACTGCCACCCCTATAACCCCATTCCCCCCCATAACCCCCATCCCACCCCCCATAACCCAATTCCCCCCCCATAGGAACGCCCCCCAGCCCCATTCCCCCCCATAACCCCCATTCCCCCCGCACCTCATCGCAGGCCTGGCAGCGCGGCCGCCGCCGCTCCCCGTGGTGCCGCCCGCAGAAGAGGCTCCCCCCGTGGTAGAAGTAAATGAGATCGACCAGGAGCTCCCCGCACCGCGCGCACCGGAAGCACTGCGGGTGCCAGCAGGCGCCGGGCCCCGCCCGCCCCGCGAACACCGCCATGGCCCCGCCCACGATCAGGAGCCCGCACTGCGGGGCGAGACCAAGAAGGAGCGGCGGGGAGGGGGGGGGATTGGAGGGGGTTTGGGGGTGATCTGGGGAGGTTGAGGGGGTTTTGGGGTGATTTGGGGGGAGTTTTGGGGTGATTTTGGGCGGGTTTTGAGGTGCTTCAGGGTAGCTTTGGGGTGATTTGGGGGGGTTTCAGGGGGTTTGGGGGGGTTTCAGGGGGATTTTGGGGTGATCAAGGGTGATTTTGGGCGGGTTTTGAGGTGCTTCAGGGTAGTTTTGGGGTGATTCAGGGGGGTTAAGGGGGTTTTGGGGGGGTTTCAGGGGGATTTTGGGGTGATTTGGGGAGGTTGAGGGGGTTTTGGGGGGGTTTCAGGGGGATTTTGGGGTGATCAGGGGTGATTTTGGGCAGGTTTTGAGGTGCTTCAGGGGTGTTAAGGGGGTTTTGGGGGGGTTTCAGGGTGGTTTTGGGGTGATTCGGGGGGGGTTGGAGGGGTTTTGGAGTGATGTGGGGGATTTGGGGGTGATCTGGGGTGATTTGGAGGGGGTGGGGGAGTTTCAGGGTGGTTTTGGGGTGATTTAGGGGGGTTGAGGGGGTCTGGGGGTGATGTTGGGGGGGTTTCAGTGTGATTTGGGGGAGTTGGGGGGTTTAAGGGTGGTTTTGGGGGGCCTGACGGGGTTTCGGCGTGGGTTTGGGGTGGTTTCGGTACCTGCCGGCAGCTGCTCCCGGTGATGGTGAGCGGGAAGGGCCGGGCCCAGCCCTGGCCCAGGTTCTCCCTCTTGCGCTGCCGGGCGAAGAGCAGCAGCTCCCGGCGCTCGGCCTCCCCCAGCGAGGAGCAGTACTGGGGCTGGGGGGGGCAGCGGTGAGGGGGGGCATGGGCTGCAGCACCCCAAAGCCACCCCGAAACACCCCCAAATAGCCCGAAACAGCCCAAAATACACCCAAACAGCCCAAAATAGCTCAAAACACCCCAGAATACACTGAAACACCCAAACATAGCCCCAAAGTAGCCCAAAACACCCCAAAATAGCCCGGAACACCCCAAAATACCCCAAACCACCCCAAAATACCCCAGACCAGCCCACCCCCCGGTACCTCGCTGTCGTGGGGGGGCAGCTGGTAGAGGAGCTGCCGCCGCCGGTAGCGCTCCCCGGGGCTGTTCACGTACGGGACCTTGTCCTCGGGCAGGCACCGGAAGTACTGGGACACCTGGGGGCGGGGCTTAGCGGGGCGGGGCTAAAGGGGGTGGGGTCCACAAAGGGGCTGGGCTGGGCAAGGGGGTGGGGCTTAAGGGGGAAGGGAATTCGAAAGGGGGCGTGGCTTGGGGGGTGGGGTCTGGAAAGGGCTGGGGCAAGAGGCTCTATGGGGAAGGGGGTGAGCGGAGGGGGCGTGGCTTGGGGAAAAGGGGCGGGTTTAAGGGGTGGGGTCTGCAAGGGGCTCTATGGGGAAGGGACAGAGCAGGGCGTGGCTTAAGTGGGTTGTGTCCAAAAAGAGGCGGGGCTTAAGGAGGTGGGGTCTGAAATGGGCAGGGCTGCGGGAAGGGGCCTTACAGGGAAGGGGCAGAGCAGGGGGCGTGGCTTGGGAAAAGGGGCGGGGCTTAAGCGGGTGGGGTTGGAAATGGTGCTGAGGGTGTGGTTTAAGGGGCGTTGTTGGGGTGTGGCTTAAGGGGGCGTGGCTTAGAACAAGGGGAAGGGGGTTCAGACTCAAGGCTACATATGGGGGTCCCCATGTACTTTGGGGGGGGGGGGTGAGGTTATGGGGGGGGGGATCTGGGCTATAACTGGGGGCAGGGGGGGCCGTAAAGAGGTGACTCAAGGCTACATATGGGGAGGGACCTATGTAGTTTGGGGGGGTGCCCTTAAGGGGATCAGGGTGAAATGGGTGGGGGTGAGGCTGCACACAACAGGGGGATCCCCCCCATTACAACGGGGGTGCCCTTAAGGGTATCAGTGTTAAATGGGGAGTTCCCATGGGAGAGTCCATTTGGGGGGGGGGGGGGGGGTTCGTCACCTCCTCAGGCTTGAGGCCGGGGGGGGCCCAGGCGAACTCCTCGGGGGCGCAGCCGGAGCCCTCCTCGGAAGCAGGGGGGGGCCGGAAGTCGGCCACGAGGCGCCAGGTCAGGAGCTCCAGGGCCGGGGGAGCCCCTCCAGTGCCGTGCTCCCCCCGCGGGCACTTGCAGTGCTGACAGATCTTCCCTATGGGGGGGGATAAGGGGGTGAGTGGGGGGGGACCCCAAATCCAACCCCCCCCCCGTTAATGGATCATTCCCCCCCCCCCCATTCACCTCCATCCATGCATCTTCCTGTGGGGGGGGATGGGGGGGGATAAGGGGGTAAATGGGGGGAACATCCCAAAATCCAACGCGCCCCCCCCGTTAATGGATCATTCCCCCTCCATTCACCTCCATCCACGCATCTTCCGATGGGGGGGGATGGGGGGGATAAGGGGGTAAATGGGGGGAACATCCCAAAATCCAACACCCCCCCCCCGTTAATGGATCATTCCCCCTCCATTCACCTCCATCCACGCATCTTCCTATGGGGGGGATGGGGGGGATAAGGGGGTAAATGGGGGGAACATCCCAAAATCCAACACCCCCCCCCGTTAATGGATCATTCCCCCTCCATTCACCTCCATCCACGCATCTTCCTATGGGGGGGGATGGGGGGGGATAAGGGGGTAAATGGGGGGAACATCCCAAAATCCAACACCCCCCCCCCGTTAATGGATCATTCCCCCTCCATTCACCTCCATCCACGCATCTTCCTATGGGGGGGGATGGGGGGGGATAAGGGGGTAAATGGGGGGAACATCCCAAAATCCAACACCCCCCCCCGTTAATGGATCATTCCCCCTCCATTCACCTCCATCCACGCATCTTCCTATGGGGGGGGATGGGGGGGGATAAGGGGGTAAATGGGGGGAACACCCCAAAATCCAACGCCCCCCCCCGTTAATGGGTCATTCCCCCCCATTCACCTCCATCCGTGCACGAGGAAGCCCGGACATTGATCCCCGCAGGTCAGGCAGGGCTGGCCCCGGTCGGGGTCCTCGGTCTCGGAGGGCTTGGGGGGGGGGCACCCCCAAATCAGCATCAGGGGGGGCCGCAATGGGGGTTGGGGGCGGACCCACCCAATGGGTGCCCCATAGAGTGCCTTTACCTGCCCCATAGCCCCCTTACAGCCCCCTCCTGCCCCACAGTCCCCCTTTACCTGCCCCATAGCTCTCTTACAGCCCCCTCCTGCCCCATAGTCCCCCTTTACCTGCCCCATAGCCCCCTTACAGCCCCCTCCTGCCCCATAGCCCCCCTTTACCTGCCCCATAGCTCCCTTACAGCCCCCTCCTGCCCCATAGCCCCCCTTTACCTGCCCCATAGCCCTCTTACAGCCCCCTCCTGCCCCATAGCCCCCCTTTACTTGCCCCATAGCCCCCCTTTACCTGCCCCATAGCCCTCTTACGGCCCCCTCCTGCCCCATAGTCCCCCTTTACCTGCCCCATAGCTCCCTTACAGCCCCCTCCTGCCCCATAGCCCCCCTTTACTTGCCCCATAGCCCCCCTTTACCTGCCCCATAGCCCTCTTACGGCCCCCTCCTGCCCCATAGTCCCCCTTTACCTGCCCCATAGCTCCCTTACAGCCCCCTCCTGCCCCATAGCCCCCCTTTACTTGCCCCATAGCCCCCCTTTACCTGCCCCATAGCCCTCTTACGGCCCCCTCCTGCCCCATAGTCCCCCTTTACCTGCCCCATAGCTCCCTTACAGCCCCCTCCTGCCCCATAGCCCCCCTTTACTTGCCCCATAGCCCTCTTACAGCCCCCTCCTGCCCCATAGTCCCCCTTTACCTGCCCCATAGCTCCCTTACAGCCCCCTCCTGCCCCATAGCCCCCCTTTACTTGCCCCATAGCCCCCCTTTACCTGCCCCATAGCCCTCTTACGGCCCCCTCCTGCCCCATAGTCCCCCTTTACCTGCCCCATAGCTCCCTTACAGCCCCCTCCTGCCCCATAGCCCCCCTTTACCTGCCCCATAGCTCTCTTACAGCCCCCTCCTGCCCCATAGCCCCCCTTTACCTGCCCCATAGCCCTCTTACGGCCCCCTCCTGCCCCATAGTCCCCCTTTACCTGCCCCATAGCTCCCTTACAGCCCCCTCCTGCCCCATAGCCCCCCTTTACCTGCCCCATAGCTCTCTTACAGCCCCCTCCTGCCCCATAGCCCCCCTTTACCTGCCCCATAGCCCTCTTACAGCCCCCTCCTGCCCCATAGCCCCTCTTTACCTGCCCCATAGCCCTCTTACGGTCCCCTCCTGCCCCATAGCCCCCCTTTACCTGCCCCATAGCCCTCTTACAGCCCCCTCCTGCCCCATAGCCCCCCTTTACCTGCCCCATAGCCCTCTTACGGTCCCCTCCTGCCCCATAGCCCCCCTTTACCTGCCCCATAGCCCTCTTACGGTCCCCTCCTGCCCCATAGCCCCCCTTTACTTGCCCCATAGCCCTCTTACGGCCCCCTCCTGCCCTATAGACCCCCGACCCCGGCCCTCACCGATGGCGCCGACCGCCATCGCCGCCGCCGCCGCCGGGACCCGCGGGTAAACATGGCCGCCGCTGGCCACGCCTCCTACGCCAGCACGCACGACTACGTCACCACACCCTCACGTCGGTCACGCCCCCTTCCCGCTAACCACGCCCCTTTCGTCCATCAGGCCACGCCCATCCCTTAGGCTCCGCCCCTCCTTAAAGGGTCCCGTCCCCCCCAGCATTGAGCCCTATGGGGAGGACGAAGGGGGAGGAGCCTCTGGGGTGAGGCCACGCCCCCCTCCATGGGGCCTTATCGGGGGCTGGGGGGCGGGGGGGGCCCCAGTGCTGCTGGTTCGTCCTCAGTGCAGGTCAACAGGTCCGTGGGGCTGGGACCCCCAAGTGTGGGGCGCGGTGGGGCTGAGGGGGGGTTGGGACCCCCAAGTGTGGGTTGCGGTGGGGCTGGGTGCTGGGGGATGATCTATGGGGCTGAAGGAGTGGGGACCACAATGGGGGGGATATGGGGGGCGGGTGATCCCCATCTTAGGGGGGATGTGGGGTGCAGTGGGGCTGGGTGCTTGGGGGGGTGTTTGGGACCCCTAAGTGGGGGGAGGGTGGTTTTTGGGGTGTATCTATGGGTCAGTGTGGGGCTGACTTATGGGTCAGTGGAGGGGTGATCTATAGGGGGTGCTGAGCCATGGGTCAGGATAGGGTTGATCTATGGGTCACGGTGGGGGGGGCTGATCTATGGGGCAGGGGATGTGGGGGGGGATCTATAGGTCTCAATGTGTGGGGCTCATCTATAGGTCCCTGTGTGTGTCGTCCCCCCCCCGCTGTCAATGGGTGCGGCCAGCGCCGGGTGTTGGGCACTGATAAGGGTCAGGGTGGGGGGGCCCCAAAATAGGGCCTGGGAGATGCCGATATAGGGGGTGTGGGGCAGGTTATGGGGGAGCTATGGGGCAGGTTATGGGGGATGTGGGGCAGGTTATGGGGGAGCTATGGGGCAGGTTGTGGGGTAGGTTATGGAGGTGTGGGGCAGGTTATGGGGCAGGATATGGGGGAGCCATGGGGCAGGTTATAGAGCAGGTTATAGGCGGTGTAGGGCAGGTTATGGGGGAGCTATGGGGCAGGTTATGGGGTGCTGCCCCCAACCCTTCCCCTGCCCCATAGCACTATGGCTGCCCTCTTGCGCTGCCCCATCTTGGCCCGGCACCCCTGGCTGGCCCGAGCCCTCGCCACCGCCCCCCCCCGGCCCCATCCAGGTACGTTTGGGGGGGACCCCCCCCACCCCCATCACCTATGGGGGGCAATGGGGGGCAATGGGGGGGTTGGGGGGGTTGGGGGGGGTTGGGCTGTACCTGACCCACCCCCCATTGCAGGTGACCCCTCCCGGGGCTCCCATTGCCCCTTCATGGAGCTGGGGGGGACCCCCCCTTTGTCCAACGAGCGCCCCCTGAGGTGCAGGAGGACGTGACCCCCCCCGAGACAGGTAACGCCCCCCCCCCATAGCCCCTATAGCTATAGGGGATATAGGACCAGTGCCTATAGCGGCTCTATAGCCCCTATACCCCCCCCAGCCCCCCTGGATTGGCTGATGGAGCTGATGGAGACCCCCGAGGAGACCCCCCCGGACAGGACGCTGGAGGAGAACCTGCCCGGTGAGGTCTATAGGGCCCTATGGGGGGGGTATAGAGCCCCTTATGGGCGCCTATAGGGGGATATAGGGGGTGTTTGGGCGTCAATGGAGCCGTCCCCCCGCAACTCACCTCCCGCCCGGCAGAGGGCGCCTTCCCGTACTCGGCGCTGCTGGAGGCGCGCCTGGCCGCTCTGCGCCGCACGCACAGCTACCGCGTGTTCACGGCCGTGCGGCGCCGGGCGGACGCGCCCCCGCTGGGCCTCAGCGGCGCCCCCCCCGCGGCCGCTGCAGCTCTGGTGCTCCAACGATTACCTGGGCATGAGCCGGCACCCGGCCGTGCTGCGGGCAGCCAGGTGAGGAACGGGGGTCAGGGCGCCCCAGTGTACCCCAATGTGCCCCTATTGCACCCCAATGCACCCCAATGTGCCCCTATTGCACCCCAATGTACCCCTATTGCACCCCAATGCGCCCCAATGTACCCCAATGTGCCCCTATTGCACCCCAATGTGCCCCTATTGCACCCCAATGCGCCCCAATGCGCCCCTATTGCACCCCAATGCACCCCAATGTGCCCCAATGTACCCCAATGTGCCCCAATGCGCCCCAATGTACCCCAATGTGCCCCAATGCGCCCCAATGTGCCCCTATTGCACCCCAATGCACCCCAATGTGCCCCAATGTACCCCAATGCGCCCCAATGTACCCCAATGTGCCCCTATTGCACCCCAATGCACCCCAATGTGCCCCAATGCGCCCCAATGTGCCCCTATTGCACCCCAATGTGCCCCAATGCGCCCCAATGTGCCCCAATGCACCCCAATGTGCCCCCAATGCGCCCCAATGCGCCCCAATGCACCCCAATGTGCCCCTATTGCACCCCAATGTACCCCAATGCGCCCCAATGTGCCCCTATTGCACCCCAATGTGCCCCAATGCGCCCCAATGTGCCCCAATGCACCCCAATGTGCCCCCAATGCGCCCCAATGCGCCCCAATGCACCCCAATGTG